>NW_013953411.1:34754-38231 GCF_001266775.1 Austrofundulus limnaeus
TTTTTTTGAAGAGGTCACCTCCAAATAAACACATTTTGGAAAATCTAACTGTTCATTTTTACTCAATACTTTTATTACTTAAGTACATTTTATGTCAGAAATCTACTTTTGATACTCAAGTATAAAATAAATCAGATACTTTAAGACTTTTACTCAAGTACTATTCTTAGAGGAGACTTCAACTTTTACTAAAGTAATTTTTTGAAAAGATACTTGTACTTTTACTCAAGTATCACTTTCGGGTACCTTATACAAGACTGGAAGAACTATAAATGGAAAAAGAGGGGAAAATGTATAAATATATGTAACAATAATAATAATAAAATAAACATTAAATAAAATGATTACACCACAAAAATGAACCAATCACGACAAAGTTAAATCAGGAATTCAGGAATTCCAAAAACTGAACAAGACATTGTAATTTTTTTGCCTTCTGATTAGTAGAGAAGTGAACAGATTATTGTTTAAACTCAATCATGAAGGAGATAAAATTAGTTTCTTTCTTTAAACATTTGCTTTTATGTAAATGAAATTTGGCCTAGCAGTGACCGGTAGCTACCAGTGTTTGACGATGTGGTCTCCCTCACCCAAAGAAATAAAGATTATGGTGGGATTGAACTTTTCATTTATTATATTAACAATCACACTATACAGTGAAAAAAATTGTGAGATTTTTGTCTGTTTTCATGATGCAAATGAGGACATTTGATGTAATTTACAGACAATCAGTACAAGGTGACAACATTAGTGTTGAAAGTGAACTTATCTTAACATTTTCACAGTTTTATCTTGACATTTCTCCAACAATATTCTTGAAGATGAAATCTGAGGCAGTGATTGGTTCATGTCGGGGGTTTTTCTAACGACGTCATCCAGGATCAGCTTTGTGGCACAGCCAGGTGTCACAGATCAGCTCTGAGACTGACAAGAATTACTCCTACACTTCACTTAAAGTAAGACTGACACTTAAGATTTACTCCTACACTTCACTTAAAGTAAGACTGACAYTTAAGATTTACTCCTACACTTCACTTAAAGTAAGACTGACACTTAAGAATTACTCCTACACTTCACTTAAAGTAAGACTGACACTTGATAAGTGACTTTTACTCTCAGATTTTAACTAGTGATGGATAAACAAGGCTTCATGAACTAATTTCCAGCTCTAAGGTTCATTACCTTCACTCTCACTAGTGACACCTGCTGTGCAGAAGGATAAATGACAGACTCAATTAATCCTGAGTCAGAGAATCCTGGAATGTCTGTGTATAAAATAAAATATTTTTGCCACGTCTCATTGAATATAAAAGTGTTTTTACATGAAAATATTAATATTTGAGTGATGTGATGTTGAACATGAAAAATAAATGGTCTTAAAATAAATGCTTATGGAACTGAAAGACAGGAAACTGCAACATATGGAACAAATAAAATATAAATGACTGATTTTTATTCAAAAAAGAAACTTTTTAACAGTCCCCCAGCCTTTGAACTACTACAAATAAGTGGACTTTGTTTCATAAAGCACATTTTAACAGATTTACATTAATACAGCACCATCATTTATTCAAACACACACACACACACACGTGTGCAGACACACACACACACACACACACACACACACAATTTGAGAAAAACAGGTACCAAAAACAGTGTATTAAAACTTCTTATAGGACTACAAAATACAACTTTATTGATCCCAAACACAATTAATTTACATTTTATAAGCTGTAAAGATAAAGTAGTGGAAAAATCAATTTATGTTCCACTTTATGACTTGCAGTAAATGAATAGGACACGTAAACAGAATAACAGACGCTCAGCACACAGCAACAAAATGTTTGACTGAGCTAATTCATTTATTTGTTATTTTATATTCTGAATAAGGGATACAGTTGGTAATAAGATCTTTCTCACAATCTTAAACGTTTAACAGTTTCATTCTGACTGGATGTATTAACTCAGATGTTACTAATATAATAAATTAATAATAGTGATGATGAGGATAATAATAATAATAAATAATAGCTGATGTAATATATTTTATAACAGAACTTTAACCACTAACTCTAACTCTAACCAATGCACACCTCTCACTACACCAAACTCCAACTCAAACGCACAAAGGGCCGCGAGGCTCGAACCCTTTATGTGGCTCTCAAAGTGACACGATGACGTGGCCCACTGAATCCAAGGCCTCGTTCGTCATCAGTCACGTGATTTTTACAGTTATGACACACACCTCGAACCAGGGCTTCATCTGGCACGCCCCTTTTTGCTCGACGCAGGCTCCGAGGCATCGTTTCAAATGTTACATCGCTGCTTTTAACTAAGAGTTTTTTTACACTTAAGTCCACCCTTAGCAGAATTTTTAAGAGGAAATCTAAGAAGTTTGATAAATACGGGCCCTGGTCCCATTCTGTCCTTTTCCCTTCCAGTGATCCAGACTCTGCTGGATCCTGGTCTGGATCAGGAGAGCCCTTCACAGTCTGAGATACTAAATAATAATAATAAAAATAATCAGTTGTATATCTGAGAAACAGAATCTGATGGAAAACCTGTGCAAAGACCTGAACCAGGACCTGAAACCCTAGTTATGAGTCAACAGGGTTCTGATCCGCAGAACCAGTGTAGCAGATCAGTTTATCTCTTTAGATTATAAATAAAGTTTAGATTATAAATAAAGTTTAGATTATAAATGAATCTCCACTTCCTTTGATTTTAGATGATTTAAGACTTTTTAATTATAAACTGTTGAACAGATTGAAATTTGTAATTTTGTTTTTATCCACAAGATGGCAGTGTAGCTTTATTTTCCTCTGTGGCTCTGGACTGTTTCCTGCTGGTTGTGTCCACACACACACACACACACACACACACACACAAAACGAGTCATTTCTGTAGCTGACCCCTGACCCCTGACCCTAAAACTAACCCAAACCAGAACTTCATTCAAGCCTAACCAGTGGAGCACAAACTGAGTAGAACTGCAAAAAAAGTGAGGACCCAGAAAATGTCCTCACTTTAATGAAACGTTTCGTCTCTCTTCCAAGAGACTTCTTCAGTCTGAGAGTTTCAGGCAAAATTCAGGCTTTTATGTCCTCCCTCCAGGTGACTGATACTCACATCACATGACCATCGTTCACAGGTGACTCCCACTCACATCACCTGGCTATGACTCACAGGTGACTGATACCCACATCACATTAGGGTGAACGATGGCCATGTGATGTGGGTATCAGTCACCTGTGAGTCATAGCCAGGTGATGTGAGTGGGAGTCACCTGTGAACGATGGTCATGTGATGTGAGTATCAGTCACCTGGAGGGAGGACATAAAAGCCTGAATTTTGCCTGAAACTCTCAGACTGAAGAAGTCTCTTGGAAGAGAGACGAAACGTTTCATTAAAGAAGAACCCGTCCAGAGGACCTATACAATTTTTTTTCCTTTGATTTTTTACCTGGATTACTGA
>NW_013953411.1:41027-53776 GCF_001266775.1 Austrofundulus limnaeus
TGATTTCGATTCATAATTTTCTGAATCGATTAATTAAAGAAGAACCCGTCCAGAGGACCTATACAATTTTTTTTCCTTTGATTTTTTACCTGGATTACTGAGATGCATCAGGACATGTCCTCACTTTGTTGGTTAAAAACTCAGGCTGGGTCTCATGGCCAATTCTCTAGATCCATTTGATTTCGATTCATAATTTTCTGAATCGATTAATCACGATTTGATTCAGTTCGATTCGATCTGATCTGCTCTTAAATAATGAAAATGTTCAGCTGTGTTGTAAAATACAATATCGCTTCTTCCTTTTCAACATAAACAACAGGTTTCAAGGACAAACTTTTAAATTAAACAGTTTAATCCTGAAGGAAAACTGTCACAAATTAAAATGTTTTAAATTAAAAAGGAATGGCAGGTGACAGTGTTGTTGGAGGAATTCATTTTTAATAAATTAATAATTTTCTTGAGAAATAAGAAGTGATGGAATAAGGTTGCAGGAGAAAAGGCGAGCTAATATAAATATACTTCTGCCCACTCCTTTGGAGTGTAAGAAAACTGTATATTTGTAATGTTTCTGTTAGCTTCTGTTACGTTCAATATAACTTATTAAAACTTGTTACTTTTTAAAACAAACAGTACAACTACAACATTTCATCACTGTGGATTTCATTAAAGGGATCCCTGATTAGTTGGAACGTTACGTAACGTTGTTGTTGTTGTTGTTGTTGTTGTTGTTGTTGACGCTCCTGCTTGTCCTGCTGTCTCTCAGAGGACATCTTCCCGTGTAAGGACTGTGGGATCTGGTACCGCAGTGAGAGGAACCTGCAGGCCCACCTCATGTATTACTGCGCCAGCCGTCAGAAGCAGCCGGCGGCGGCCTCGTCTCCGCTGCAGGACAAGCCCAAAGACTCGTACCCCAACGAGCGCGTGTGCCCCTTCCCGCAGTGCAACAAGAGCTGCCCCAGTGCCAGCTCCCTGGAGATCCACATGCGCACCCACAGCGGTGAGAGCCGAGTCCAGGTCCAGACCTGAGGAGGTTCTGGGCGTCAGATTTTAACTTCCTGTTTGTGTCCTGTCTCCAGGTGAGCGTCCGTTCGTCTGTCTCATCTGCCTGTCGGCCTTCACCACCAAGGCAAACTGTGAGCGCCACCTGAAGGTCCACACGGACACCCTGACCGGGGTCTGCCACGGCTGCGGCTTCGTGTCCACCACCAGGGACATCCTCTACAGCCACCTGGTCACCAGCCACATGGTGTGCCAGCCCGGGTCCCGCAGCGAGGTCTACTCTCCAGGTCCAGGCCTTCCCAAGCTGCCCCTGTCCACAGGTAAGCCCCGCCCCCCACCTGGACCGGCACCAGGGTTCTGAAGTGGCTCTAACTCAGGGTTCCTGCAGAGCCTTAAAAAGTTTTAAAAGGCATTGAATTCATCGATCCAAAATTAAGGCCTTAATTAGCCTTAAAAGGTCTTAAATCAACCTTTCAGAAGTCTTAAAAATGCTAACACATTGTACATAGGATGACTGTAATTCGTCTCAAATATTCAAATAATTGGTAAGAATTATTATTTTAAACATTCACCTGCAAATATTCCTGTTTGACATCACTTCCTGTTGCTTCACATGCAAATATCTCAACAACTGTTCATCTGAGCAGTGTGAAATTTATTTTGTAATATGTTATTAATGTTGTCTTTCCAAAAATGCATTAACTTTTCTTACAAATTTTGATGTAAAAGGCACTTAATTGCAAAACAGTGTCCATCTAGCCAACTTTTAAAATCTTATATCAGCCAAAAAGTCTTTTTGATCTTGTTTTGAGTCTGAAACAAGAACAGAATGTGTAAGATTAATAATCTTGTTTCCAGAACTTCTAAGATTATTTATCTTGTTAGYCTGAAAATTTGACTCAAATTAAGTGGAAAAAAATTCAGCCAGTGGAGTAAGAAAATTTTACTTGAAAAGATTCTTGAAATAATTGATTTGACTTCAAGAATCTTACCAAGTAAAGTTTTCTTACTCTAATAGCAGAATTTTTTCCTCTAATTTTGAGTCAAATTTTCAGGCTTGTGCTGCCACCTTATCATGGTGGAGAGGTTTGAGTGTCCCAATGATCCTAGGAGCTATGTTGTTGGGGGCTTCATGCCCCCAGTAGGGTCACCCAAGGTAAACAGGTCCTAGGTGAGGGGTCAGACAAAGTGCAGCCCAAAGACCCCTATGATGAACACAATCAATGGATTCAGTGTTCCCTCGCCCAGACGTGGGTCACCGGGGCCCCACTCTGGAGCCAGGTCTGGAGGTGGGGCACGTTGGAGAGCGCCTGGTGGCCAGGCTTTCACCCATGGAGCCCGGTCGGGCACAGCCCAAAGAGGAGACGTGGGTCCTCCTTCCCATAGGCTCACCACCTGTGGGAGGGGCCGTAGGGGTCAGGTACAATGTGTGTTGGGCAGTGGTTGAGGGTGGGGACCTTGGCGGTCTGATCCTGGTCTACAGAAGCTGGCTCTAGAGACGTGGAATGTCACCTCTCTGGTGGGGGAGGAGCCTGAGCTGGTGTGTGAGGTTGAGAGGTTCAGACTAGATATAGTTGGACTCAACTCGACACACCGCTCTGGTTCTGGAACCAGTCTCCTCCAGAGGGGTTGGACACTCTTCCACTCTGGAGTTGTCCATGCTGAGAGGCACCGAGCAGGAGTGGGCGTACTTATTGTCCCCCATCTCTGTGCCTGTATGTTGGGGTTCACCCCGGTGAACGAGAGGGTAGCCTCCCTCGTGTGTGGGGACAAGTCCTGACTGTTGTTTGTGCCTATGAGCCTAACAGAAGCTCAGATTACCACCCTTTCTGGAGTCCTTGGAGGGGGTGCTGGAGAGCGCTCCTAAAGGGGACTTCACCGTTCACGTGGGTAATGACAGTGAGACCTGGACAGGTGTGGTTGGGATGAACGTACCCCCGATCTGAACCCAAGGGGTGTTTTGTTGTTGGACTTCTGTCCTCGTCATGGATTGTTCATAACGAACACCATGTTCAAACATAAGGGTGTCCAGATGTGCTGTTGGCACCAGGACACCCTAGACTACAGCTCAATGATCGACTGTTGTTGGTTCATCTGATCTGCAGCTGCATGTTTTGGACACTCAGGTGAAGAGAGGGGCGGAGCTGTCAACTGACCACTACCTGGTGCTGAGTTGGCTCCATTGGTGGGGGAGGATGCTGGTCACACCTGGCAGACCCAAACGTATAGTGAGGGTCTGCTGGGAACATCTGAGGAGGTCTTCGTAGTATTCCGCCCACTGACCCACAACGTCCTGAGTTGAGGTCAGCAGTGCACCATCCCCACCATAAACAGTGTTGGTGGTGAACTGCTTTCCCCCCCGCTGAGACGCCAGATGGTGGACCAGAATTGTCTCAAAGACGTACTGAAATCTTTTTCCATGGCCTCTCTGAACTCCTCCCACACCTGAGTTTTTGCCTCAGCGACCACCCGAGCTGCAATCTGCTTGGACTGTCGATACCTATCTGCTGCTTCTGGAGTCCCACAGGTCAAAAAGACCTGACAGGACTCCTCCTTCAGTCTGACAGCATCCCTCACCACCGGTGTCCACCAACGGATTCGAGGGTTGCCGCCATGACAGGCACCGACAACCTTACGGCCACAGCTCAGGTGAGCCACCTCGACAATGGAGGCATGGAACATGGCCCACTCGGACTTAATGTCCCCCACCAACAGAGCCAACTCACCACCAGGTAGTGGTCAGTTGACAGCTCCGCCCCTCTCTTCACCCAAGTGTCCAAAACATGCAGCTGCAGATCAGATGAAACAACAACAAAGTCGGTCATTGAACTGCAGCCAAGGGTGTTTTCCAGGAGCTTGAAGCGGGGTGTCTCTGGAGCTATGAATAGTCTGTGAGAAAACGACTGCTGAACAACCACGTGACCGCACGTCGACTGGTCGCGTCGGAGCGAGTATGTTTCAGGCTTTATGTTTGAACATGGTGTTCGTTATGGACAATCCATGATGAGCACAGAAGTCCAACAACAAAACACCACTCGGGTTCAGATCAGGGAGGGTTCCTCCCAACCAAGCCTCTCCAGGTCTCACTGTCATTACCCACGTGAGCATTGAGGTCCCCCAGCAGAACAAGGAAGTCCCCACTAGGAGCACTCTCCAGCACCCCCTCCAAGGACTCCAGAAAGGGTGGGTAATCTGAGCTTCTGTTAGGCTCATAGGCACAAACAACAGTCAGGACTTGTCCCCACACACGAGGGAGGCTACCCTCTCGTTCACCGGGGTGAACCCCAACATACAGGCACAGAGATGGGGGGCAGTAAGTACGCCCACTCCTGCTCGGTGCCTCTCAGCATGGACAACTCCAGAGTGGAAGAGTGTCCAACCCCTCTGGAGGAGACTGGTTCCAGAGCCAGAGCGGTGTGTCGAGGTGAGTCCAACTATATCTAGTCTGAACCCCTCAACCTCACACACCAGCTCAGGCTCCTCCCCCCACCAGAGAGGTGACATTCCACGTCTCTAGAGCAGCTTCTGTAGCCGAGGATCAGACTGCCAAGGTCCCCGCCCTCAACCACTGCCCAACACACATTGTACCTGACCCCTACAGCCCCTCCCACAGGTGGTGAGCCCATGGGAAGGGGGACCCACGTCTCCTCTTTGGGCTGTGCCCGACTGGACTCCATGGGTGAAAGCCTGGCCACCAGGCGCTCTCCAACGTGCCCCACCTCCAGACCTGGCTCCACAGTGGGGCCTCGGTGACCCACGTCCAGGCGAGGGAACACTAAGTCCGTCCATCGTATTCATCATAGGGGTCTTTAAAAGTCTTAAATTTAAATTCACTTTGCATTAAAAAGTCTTTGAAAGTCTTAAATTTAACTTGCTTTAAACTGTAGGAACCCTGTAACTCGTCCTGTCTCCTCCAGGTCTGAGTCCAGGAGACTCCGGGGTGGTCCTCAAGTGTCAGGTCTGTGGACACAACTCTGACTCCCCTTCCCAGCTGCAGCAGCACGTCCGAACTCACCTGGAAGTCAGAGTCCCGACTGAGCGAAGCCCTGCCCCTCGCCAGAGTACCCCCCACTCCACGGACCAGCCACAGCTGTCCCCGCAAGACCAGGAGCTCCCGGTCTCTGTCCTCAAACCAGAGTCCTCCAGTCCAGACCTTAATGGAGGGTCAGCCACGCCTCCACACTACAGTTCTCCTGATCTGGACCTGAAGATCAAGGAGGAACCTGAGTCTGAGACAGAGGACCATCAGGTGGAGCTGAGAGACCATGGAGACCAGAATCCTGATGAGGGTCCACCAGAGACCAAACAAGAAGCAGTGGTCTTGTCCTCCTGCCAGACCTCAGCTTCTCCACAGAGTCCAGTCCACCCCACAGTCAAGGCAGAACCCACCAGTCCCACTCCAGGCTCCAGTCCTGCTCCGATGGTCCCAGGGGGGGCTCTGTTTCTGCCTCAGTACATGTTCAGCCCTGAGGCTGCCATCCTGCCGCAGGCCTCCGAGATCCTGGCCAAGATGTCAGAGATGGTCCACAGCCGGCTGAAGCACGGTCAGACTGTTGTCCAGAACAACCCGGCTGCCTTCTTCCCGTCCGGACCACCTGCGGGGACCACCACGGCGGCTCCGCCTCCCAAAGGAGCCACCTGCTTCGAGTGCGACATCACCTTCAACAACATCAACAACTACTACGCACACAAGAGGCTCTACTGCTCCAGCAGGCATCAGGGGGACGGCCCCAGCTCCGGGTCTGGACCCACGCCTCCCAGCGGACCACCTGGATCCTCTCCTCAGGTGGGGGCCTCAAGCCGAGCGGCTTCCGCCTCCCCAACCGACTCAGAGCCTCCTGCAGGCAGCGGGGCGGCAGACACCACGAGGCAGGTGGAGATGAAGAGCGAAACGTCGTCTGCAGGCAGAGAGGGGGTCTCCTCCTCCTCTGAAGGGGAGGGGGGAGGAGGAGGGGGAGGAAGAACGAGCGAAGGCAGCCCGAGTCCTGTTAGCGGTTCTGCAGAGGACCAGGAAGAAGACCCCAACAAAACCTTCTGCGAGGCCTGCAACATCCGCTTCAGCCGGCATGAGAACTACACAGTGCACAAACGGTTCTACTGCGCCTCGCGCCACGACCCGTCCAACCAGCGCTCCGGACACGCCAAGACCCCCGCCGCCACCGCCTTCCTTCCTCAGCCCATCCGCACCCGCAAGAGGAAGAAGATGTACGAGATCCACATGGCCCGGAGCGAGGCGCTGGCTAACGCCGCTGCCGCCTCAGCTGCCGCCGCCGCTCCGTCTCCCTCCGTGCTGGGCCTGGTGGTCAAACAGGAAGTGTCTCCTGGGGGCGCCGGCAGCTCCAGCCCCGAGAGAGACGGCCCCATCGACCTGAGCAAGAGACCCCGCCTGAGGGAGACCCCCCGTCAGGGCGGCATCCTGCCAGCCCTGCCTTTGAGCGACTACCACAAGTGCACGGCGTGCAGCATCAGCTTCAACAGCATCGAGAACTACCTGGCCCACAAGACCTACTACTGCCCCGCCACCAGCCTGCAGCCCACCAGCCTGCAGCCCCCCACCCTGCAGCCCCGCAGTCTGGAGCAGCTGCACCGCCTCCACAGGTCCGCCTCCACCTCCCCCAAGAGCCGGCCCCAGCAGGAGCCCCTGGACCTCCTGCACCCCGTCGAGGCCAAAGCTCTGCCTGCCGAGTGGGCCGCCCAGACCCGGGGGGCCTCGTCCAGCCCCCACTCCTCAGCTTTACCCGCCTCTGGAGCCACGTCCCCCGCCCTCGCAGCCACCCCCGCAGCCGGAGCCGGAGCCAAGGGGGCCGGTTCCTCCCAGGTGGTCTGCCCATACTGTCCCAACAGGACCCTGACCTGTGACCTGATGGAGCACTTCAAGACCACTCATGGTCTGCTTGTGACCATCCAGCCCCCCCTGGAGACCCCCCCTCCGGCGGGCAGGTCCAGCCCCAGCCTCAGTCCCAGAGATGGACCCACCCCCACCAGCCAGGCCCGGCAGGGCTCCAGAGTCCACAAAGACAGCCTGAACGGTCAGGCCAGAAGCAGGGGGGCGTCCCCCGCCTCCCCCCTGCTGAACGGCAGCCCCTCCCTCGGTGGGGACTCCCCTTTAGCTGCCTCCCCTCTGCCCGTCTCCCCTCCCCACGCCCCCTCCCTGACCGTGTCACCTGATGCTCTGAAGGTGGCGTCCACTCAGCTGGCAGAGCACAGCGCCCCGCCCGCCCCCCCCTCGGGCCCTAAGACCCCCCCGGTCTCCACGGTCCAGAACGGGAACTCCCGCTTCTGTCGGCTGTGCAACATCAAGTTCAGCAGCCTGTCCACCTTCATCGCCCACAAGAAGTACTACTGCTCCTCCCACAGCGCCGAGCACGTGAAGTGAAGCCTTCTGGCCCTCCTGCAGGGGGCGGGGCCACACCCTCTGACTGTTACACCTGGCGGCAGGTGATTCCTGGGACGGGTATCTGTCTGTGGCACACTAAGCTGGGACGGACGTCCTCGGCGTTGATGGCGGGACGTTAAACAGTTTCCTCCGCCTCGGCTGTGATGGACACTTTAAGGCCACGCCCCTCTGAGGACCGTGGGCCTGCTCCCACACTGACTCCGGTCTGTCGTCATGTTACTAACGACTGAAGGATGCTCTTGTTCCCTCCTGAGGGAAATATTTATCTTTGAGTCCTCACTGATTTCACGTCAACACAAACTACCTGCCTGTCTGAGACTGTTTGTATTTTTGGTTTGTATCTTTTTCGTACTGTTGGGAGGAGTGTGATGTGTTGAAGTGTGACTGTTCCGTCTCGAGGTAACCGCTGGGATCACGCTGAATTTATTAGCATTTTGTTAGCGCCGCGTTTGTTGCAGGTAGACGACAAAAACTTTTCAGACTTTAGTTTCCGGGCCGTTCACGTTTGTTTTTATATGAATGATTTTCTGGGTAATGAAGGCACAGCAGAGGCGTTAGCGTTAGCATTAGCGTTAGCGTTCATGCAGCAGAACAGTGTTAGCTAAAAACTGTAAAAATACTTTCTATTTTCCACTGATGATGCAAAAACAAAAGGAGGTCTGAGCACTCGCTGTGGGGGGGCCGGCCCTGATGTTTGGAACACGCCGTCAGAGAAGCAGTCTGATTGGCTGATGAACAGTTTGGCTCCGCCCAGTGAGCATCAGCCTCTTTTTAACTGAAAAAGACTGATAATGTGACCTTTATCACATTCATGTCTTTTCTTTTTTCAATTTCTCTCAGGATTTAGCTGGTTTTGTTTTTCTCTCTTCTCATTTGGGTTTTAGAGTTTTTGTCGGCACTAAGTTGAGTCGTGACCTTCAGCAGAACCCGAGCCGAAAGCGTCCTGTAAATAACTTTGGTTCTGAGCTGTTGGCAAAAAGAAAAAGAGCCTTTCTCTTTTTCCATTAGGAGATCGATTAAAGGTCTGATCTGTGGGCTTTAGTGACATCTGGTGGTCAGAAGAAGAACTACAACCTGACTTTATAGAACTTTAAACTGGTTTAATGAAACAACAGAAAGAAGTTAATTTAGAAAAGTTTATAAAACTTTCATAAAAATTTGTCTTCATGTGCTACAGCCAACCTGCTGCTGTAAATCTGGACCTGCTCCTGGACTGGGCTTGTTTCCTGTCCAGCGGGTTGGTCAGACAGGAAGTGATGTCATTAAGTCCCACACTGAGGACCTTGTGAATGTTTTTGTTCGGAGCTCCTCTTTGTACTTACGTTACGCAGCACTTTTGTTTCCTCAGCGCTCCTCGAAGGACTTCCTGAAACATCTGAACTTCACTCAAAGTGTTTTTATTAGATTTCATCCTGTTTTCTTTTGTAACGGAGAAAATCACAACGAATGTCAACATTTTATTTCCTTTCTCTGAGCTTTGGTTTCTGTTCAGCTCCACTACACTCGTGTCCAAACTATGCATGGAAATAAAAAGTTCTGAGAGACGCAGACTGACGAAGAGTTTCTTTCTGACAGGAAGTCCTTGACTCCTCAGAGGGCGGCGTCACTGCGAACGCTTCCTTTCACGGGAAAATGTTCAGAATGTTGTTTTTGTGTGGCGGTGAAGAAACGCTGCAGTGAGTCATCAGCTGTGCTTTTAAAAAGCTCTCAGGGCCGATTCTTCTCTTTCAGAACAACCTTCAGCTCTGAATTCACTTCAAGTGTCACACCTGGCCTTCACTGCACCCAAAACATGCCTTTGATACCCCAGAGGAACTTCTTTCTCTTGGTCCTTTCAAAATAAAGTGCCACAATTACATCAGCTTCAAAATAAAAGACAAGGCAAACTCCCCTTTTTATTTTAAACCTGTTTACAGCCGAAATAATCTGCAAAATATCAGTCGTCCAGGTCCTGGATCACTTCCTGTTCTGATTAAAGTCCAACATCCAGAGTCTGATCCAGAACCTCAGTCTGATCCAGAACCTGAGTCTGATCCAGAACCTGAGTCTGATCCAGAACCTGAGTCTGACCCTCAGTCTGATCCAGAACCTGAGTCTGATCCAGAACCTGAGTCTGACCCTCAGTCTGATCCAGAACCTGAGTCTGATCCAGAACCTGAGTCTGATCCAGAACCTGAGTCTGACCCTCAGTCTGATCCAGAACCTGAGTCTGATCNATCTTATACTCAGGATTAAATATCTTACACTCAGGATTAAATATCTTATACTCAGGATTAAACATCTTATACTTGGATTTAGCTTCTTATACTCAGGATTAACCAGTCTATACTCAGGATTAAACATATTATGCTCAGGATTAAACATCTTATACTCAGGATTAACCATTTTATACTCAGGATTAAACATATTATACTCGGGATTAAACATATTATACTCAGGATTAAACATCTTATACTCCGGATTAAACATTTTATAGTCAGGATTAAACATATTATACTCAGGATTAAACATNAGTCTGATCCAGAACCTGAGTCTGATCCAGAACCTGAGTCTGATCCAGAACCTGAGTCTGACCCTCAGTCTGATCCAGAACCTGAGTCTGATCACATTAATAAAATTATAATTTACAAAATAAGAGTTTCTGTCTCACAGCACGATCTGTCTGAAGATGAAGAAGCTGTTTACAGCAGATGGAGCTAAAAGATTAACAGGATTAAACATTTTATACTCAGGATTAAACTTCTTATACTCGAGACTAAACTTTTTATACTCAGTATTAAACATATACTCAGAATTAAACATATTTTACTCAGTATTAAACATCTTATACTCAGGATTAAATATCTTACACTCAGGATTAAACATCTTATACTCAGGATTAAATATCTTACACTCAGGATTAAATATCTTATACTCAGGATTAAATATCTTACACTCAGGATTAAATATCTTATACTCAGGATTAAATATCTTACACTCAGGATTAAATATCTTATACTCAGGATTAAATATCTTACACTCAGGATTAAATATCTTATACTCAGGATTAAACATCTTATACTTGGATTTAGCTTCTTATACTCAGGATTAACCAGTCTATACTCAGGATTAAACATATTATGCTCAGGATTAAACATCTTATACTCAGGATTAACCATTTTATACTCAGGATTAAACATATTATACTCGGGATTAAACATATTATACTCAGGATTAAACATCTTATACTCCGGATTAAACATTTTATAGTCAGGATTAAACATATTATACTCAGGATTAAACATTTTATACTCAGGATTAAACATATACTCAGAATTACACATATACTCAGGATTAAACATATACTCAGAATTAAACACCTTATACTCAGGATTAAATGTCTTATACTCAGGATTAACCATCTTATACTCAGAATTAAACACCTTATACTCAGGATTAAACATATACTCAGGATTAAGCAGACCTTCAGATGTTTTAGCTGCTTTTCTTTTCCTGACTCCATCAGCCTCTGACCCGACTGCAGCCCGGAGGCCTCGTCATGCAGCACACCGTCTGCTCAGGAAATCTGGACTCAGTTGGACCAGAGTTCAGATTGAGGTCTTTGTCAATCCTTCACAGATGGATCCGATCCAGGACCTGGGTCTGATTTAAGAGAAATTGCATTTTTGACAGACTGTCTTTAAAAAGTCTGATTTGAGCCCCGTTTACCTGCAGCTGAGTGTAGACTTGGAGGGACCAGGACCGAGGGAAACCAGGCAGCTCAAAGACCAGGAAGGATCAGAGCTCAGGTCTTCAGGCTGCAGCTGAAGTTTTCTGAGGGAGACTTCATTATCTCTGCCTCCGTTCTCCAGCTCGTCTGTTTCATCTGATGGAAAAGTTATTTTCTCTGAACTTTCTGAAGATTTTTATCTTCTTCACCTGCAGACATGATGTCATCAGCTGAAGCACGAGAGGAAATACCTCACAAACAGCTAAAATAATGAAATCATCTGGTGGGTTTCAGGTCCTTCATCATGAAATCAGGTCGACCCTCCACAGTCAGAGAGTTAGTCATCACCTTCCACCATGGCTGACTAACAGAACCGAACAGAACCCGCTCAGCACCAGAGGAATGAAGGTTTTATTCATTTAAACCTGGTTTGATCTGAAAGAAAACAAACTCTCTCTGGAGGCGTGCATGTCGCCCGCCACCAGAAACGGATTTATTCAAACAGATGAAACCAGATGAAACGATGAACTTTAAGTGTTGAAACAAACCTGACACTCAGGTGCAGCTCATCAGAATTCATCACGTCCTCACAAAGGGAGACGTGCGCCTCAAACTGAGCTGACCACCAAACAGTTTGTTCACATTCAGGTTCAGAGACGTTTTAAATGACTTCCTGTTGGTTCCTTATTTTAAATCCTGAACCTTTTCCTCCACAGCAGCAGTTCTAATGGTCGAATTATGAATCTGTGACTCATACCTGCTTCAAACACACCAAACATGGAGGTTTGTTAAACGAACTGAAGCGCCTTCACACTCTCCACCCACAGTTCTGCACCTTCTCCTGGTTTCCATGGAGACCAGTAACGAGTCGATCTGTAAAACAACAAACATCCCAAAATAATCTGAGCTCAGGTGTGTGAGAGCAGCAGACAACAGGACAAACAGGAAGTCCAGCCCCTTTACCTGGACACGTGTCCAGTCCCTAACAGGGACATGTGGACAGGTGTTTCTCTCACTCAGGGGCAGAGTCCCCACTAGGTGTTTTTCAACAGACTCGGTTCTCTTCGGGTCCACCCCAGTCCAATCAGGTTAAGGTCTTGCTGTCGGATCCCACCCCCTGTCGGCCCGGTTTGTGGAACCTCCTCTGAGGCAGTGCTGTGGGTTCCCAAAGGGTGTAGCAGTAGCTGATTGGCCAGTGGAGCTACATGGACCCCCATGGATGAGGTAAATTAATCCACCTTAATATCGTGAATTAATCCACCTTAACACCATGTGTTAATCCACATTAACATCATGTGTTAATCCACCATAACATCATGTGTTAATCCACCTTAACATCATGTGTTAATCCACCTTAACATCATGTGTTAATCCACCTTAACATCATGTGTTAATCCAACTTAACATGTGTTAATCCACCTTAACATGTGTTAATCCACCTTAACATGTGTTAATCCACCTTAACATGTGTTAATCCACCTTAACATCATGTGTTAATCCACATTAACATGTGTTAATCCACATTAACATCATGTGTTAATCCACATTAACATCATGTGTTAATCCATCTTAACATCATGTGTTAATCCACATTAACATCATGTGTTAATCCACATTAACATCATGTGTTAATCCACATTAACA
>NW_013953411.1:57922-59078 GCF_001266775.1 Austrofundulus limnaeus
TGTGTGTGTGTGTGTGTGTGTGTGTGTGTGTGTGTGTGTACTCTTCCTGTTACCTGTTTAAACAGAAGTCAGCGTATTGACAGTCATTGGATCAATATTAATCAGAATGATCTCCTACATGTGTTGCAGTCTGACAAGAACTTAATAAATGGAAACAATTAAAAACCAATTTCCCAGTAAAATGTCAGGCATGACGAGGATTTGCATAAAGTCGTGTCTGAAGCACAAAGACGTCCCATCATCGGCTGCTTGTCTGACCTGAAAGGAAGTGAGAGGAAGTGTTGATTAAGGAGGCAGTTTATACACACGTCACGCTGCTTTGCTCTCATTTATTCTGCAGAAGATGCCTGAAGGAGCCCGGCTCCTCTGACCCGATTCTGCTGCTTAAAGGGATTCTTTCCTCCCGTCCTGCAGGACAAACACCTCTGGTTTGTCACGTATGTGTCTCAGATTGTCACAGTCTAAATGTGGGACTGGGACAGCATCCAAATGATGCTGCAGGAGCTTCAGAGACGAGGGACCTGCTGGGCTTTTCAAAATAATACAGAATAATTTAAATTAATCCTTATTCTGAGGAAACAGCCTGTTCTGACTGAGATTACTTTGTTCAAGGATGGATGGATGGATGATGGATGGATGATGGATGGATGAACAGTTAAATAAAAGCTCTTATTTTGATGTATTTGAACTTCCTGCAGGTTCTCATGTTGTTGACAGAAAACAGAAAGCGTGTTTTTCCTTCAGGATTTATTTGCAGCTTCATGTTTGTTTCCTCTCCAGGCCCCTCTGTTTCCACGTGCTGCAGAATGGGGTCAGGATGCAGCTTTAGCACCACGATGCTAATGAGTTCTGCTTTTTCTACCACAGACAGAACAGCAGCTGGACCACCTGACATTAAAGCTGCAGGTCTTCTGAGGAGCAAACAAAGTCCAGAACCTTCTGGCCCGGGAGGTCCAGCACCACGTGTCACTGTGTTCTGTGGCTGAACTGACTAATGAGATGCTCACTGAGCTGATCAGGTTAGCTGAAGCTTTGATGATCCTGCAGGGATAATTCAACTGGATTTAATTCTTTCATTTCAAAATAAAAGCATGGTGTAACAAAATGAATGTAGCATAAAATGTAAATGTAAAAAAATTTTATATATATATATATA
>NW_013953411.1:64524-66534 GCF_001266775.1 Austrofundulus limnaeus
TATACATTAATATACATTAATATACATTAATATACATTAATATACATTATACATAAGACTAAAAATAATGTTTCATTTAGATTTTTATTTGTTTTTATTAATAACATTTAAGAACAAAAAAGTTCTCTTTAGCTTTGTTTATTTACCACACCTGTTCTCCTCTCACACCTGTTCTCCTCTCACACCTGTTCTCCTCTCACACCTGTTCTCCTCTCACACCTGTTCTCCTCTAACACCTGTTCTTCTCTCACACCTGTTTTCCTCTCACACCTGTTCTCCTCTCACACCTGTTCTCCTCTAACACCTGTTCTTCTCTCACACCTGTTCTTCTCTCACACCTGTTCTCCTCTCACACCTGTTCTCTAATTATTCATTATCTTTGGCGGCCATCTTGACTCTAAAGTTATTTACTTGTAATTGTTCTGATAATTTGTTTCTTGAAGTTTTATTACGTCTGTCCTGTCGTCCATGACATATTTTGCTAACAGACATACGAGCACACAGGCAGGTACATGCTCACCCACCTGTCCTGGCTGTAGGTGATAACAGGTAAGTACTGACCTCAGTGACCTGACCCGCCCTCCCTGCCCCCACCTGCTGTCCTTGTAATTATTTTCAGGAGGAGAGCTCAGAGCTCGCAGGAAGTGCTTAGAAAAACAAAGGTGAACTTTAATAAAGCTTAACGGGCCGACAGGGAGACAAACTAAACAAGCCTGACTGGGAAAGGTAAAACCATCGTCCAGCACCAGTAAAGATATGTGAAAGAAAAACACAACGTGTAGAAGCAGAGGAAAGAGTGAAAGTCTGACGCAGCAGGAGGCGAGAAGCTGGCAGGAACAAGAAGTCCAAACACAAAGAGCAGAAACATTAAAGCTCTAAAGAAACTCAGGAGACATGAAGACAAATGAAGGAAGACAGAAAAAATGAAACACTTCAGCATGACCAGAACCGGCCCAGAGAGCACTAACAGAACTTTCATGTTGACAAACAGAACCAAACAGAACCAAACTGATGAAGTGAGACAGAAAACTATGTTTGACTTATGAAGAGTTCAGCAGAAACACACAGAGCTGCGCTCCTTCTGCTGCCCGGCTCACACACAGCACGGCCGGGTGGAGACTAACTCTGAGGTACGACCCACTAATCTGATCAGCAGCTCTGCACACGGAGTGGGCGGGATCTCCTGTGATTGACAGGTGGGGGCATGGCTTAAAGAAGCTGACAGTGATCTAAATGCCAGGCTTAGTTTGACCTTTCAGCCTCCGCAGGGTGTTAGTGACACCACTTCTTACTGTGTTCTGACCCAGTTCTGATGGCAGGCAGCGCCAGCAGGAGCCGGTCTGAGTTGAACTCACATGTTAGATATTAGTTCACTTTCCTGCTGCTCCTCCTGCTCCTGCTCCTGCTCCTGCTCCTGCTCCTGCTCCTGCAGCTGATGTGTGTACTTGTGATTAAACATGTGAACGTGTCTGATGTTGGACAGAACTCAGGACTGTTGTCCTCTGTGTCTCCAGGAGCTGCAGCTCCCCGACAGCCTGACGTCCGTCAGTCCTCATCAGTTACCTTCTTCTGTTTCACGTCGTTTCAGCTGGTTGTTCCTAACGCACTGACCCAACAGGTTAGAAGGTTCTGGTTCTGGTTCTGGTTTGTTCCACAGACAGGTGACCTCTCTGAAGGTGCTCTGTAGGTTAGTTATGCACATTTTTTTCTGTCCACCTCGTCTTCATCAGAACAGAACCTGAGTTTGCTTCAGGTGAGGAAACAGAACAAACTGGGATTCTGAGAGTTAATGAGTGCTGAGTCATGGTTTGTGTGTGGTTGCTGAGTCATGGTTTGTGTGTGGTTGCTGAGTCATGGTTTGTGTGTGGTTGCTGAGTCATGGTTTGTGTNTGCTGAGTCATGGTTTGTGTGTGGTTGCTGAGTCATGGTTTGTGTGTGGTTGCTGAGTCATGGTTTGTGTGTGGTTGCTGAGTCATGGTTTGTGTGTGGTTGCTGAGTCATGGTTTGTGT
>NW_013953411.1:67959-69669 GCF_001266775.1 Austrofundulus limnaeus
GTCATGGTTTGTGTGTGATTGCTGAGTCATGGTTTGTGTGTGGCTGCTGAGTCATGGTTTGTGTGTGATTGCTGAATCATGGTTTGTGTGTGATTGTTGATGCTGAATCATGGTTTGTGTGTGATTGTTCATGCTGAGTCATGGTTTGTGTGTGATTGTTCATGCTGAGTCATGGTTTGTGTGTGGTTGCTGAATCATGGTTTGTGTGTGGTTGCTGAGTCATGGTTTGACTGAAGTTTTTCTTCCTTTTTCTCCATTAAAAGCCCAGAAGCACCAGCACCGCTGCGTCCCGCGGGTCGATGCATTCAGAACAACAAAGCTGAGCTCCGGCTGACATTTGGGTTCAGAACCTGAAAGAATAGACGGGTCAGTCAGACCTGAACACAGGAGGTTCTGATGTTTGGACCCAACCACTGACATGCTTCTGATTTGTTTCTCTTAAACTAGAAATGAAACTATTTTAATGACATTTAATAACAGATATTTTATTTGTTGACATGTAGAATTAGTTTTTAATGTTTCACATGAAGCGTCGGACAGAAAACATAAAAACAGGTTTTTGTTCACAGATCAATGATTTAAACAGTTGAATTAAAAACAGACTCTGAACCTGCTCTGAGCAGGAAACTGTTTTTCTGTCAGAACCGGGTCGGCAGCAGGAGAAGCTGCTTTTTAATGACCTCCCACCTGCTCAGGTGTCAGTGTGTACACACCTGCAGAGACTCAGAACAGGTGAGCTGATTAATGATCATGAGTGTAACTAACGCACACACATAGATCCGAAACCTGATCCTGGTCTCCTGAGTCCAGAACCGAAGGCTCCGGATGCAGAACACTTGGTCTGGACTCAGCTGGAACCTCAGCCGAGCCGGTCTTTAGAACCGAGCTGAAAGCAGGTCGGGCCCAGTGGATCGACCCTGAAGCTGCACTGAGTGGACCTAAACTGGGCCGACCAGAACCCACTGATAATGTTCTAAGAACAAAAGTCTGATCCAAAATCAGGCTGGAGGGTTTGATGTGTAAACATCTGCAGCAGAACCAACCAGCTGTTCTTTAATGACACCAGCAGCTCTCAGAACAGCTAATATTCAGTTTTTCTGAAGAACAGGTGATAATCTGGGCCTGGCTGCTGGTCCAGGTCACCTGAACTCTGAGAGATCACAGACCATCTGTGCAGAATCCAGCTGTAAACGACCCGAACACTGACCCTGCTGAAGCTGAGGAGCCGCAAGTTCTGTTTTTACTGCGTTTCCATCTTTCTCAGAGGAAAATAATAACCTGTAAAATATAAATAATACTAAAGGTTTCTGTGTTTCTGGCTCCTCTTTTTGTCTGTTTAGTTCTTTACTTTGTAACTTTTTGTCACATTTGTCTGCAGATTTTTTATTTCTATTTTTTGGAAGTGTTTCTCTGCAGCATCTTCACTTCCTGTCTCCAGAGGTTTCACTTCCTGTCTCCAGAGGTTTCACTTCCTGTCTCCAGAGGTTTCACTTCCTGTCTGTGGAGGTTTCCCTCCATCTGGCTCCTCCTACACTAGTCTTGAGTTGGTGAACAGATTGTTAAATCTCTTGAAGAAGAGCAGGATCTGATGCCAAATTAATGATTTAGTGAAATATTTGTTTCTTCTGAGGATTTGTTTGAACATTGTTACAGATCTGGTGGACACACACACACACACACACACACACACACACACACACACACACACAC
>NW_013953411.1:70058-72436 GCF_001266775.1 Austrofundulus limnaeus
GAGGACTGGTGAAACCACAGGAAGTGAAACCTGAGGACTGGTGGGACCACAGGAAGTGAAACCTGAGGACTGGTGAAACCACAGGAAGTGAAACCTGAGGACTGGTGGGACCACAGGAAGTGAAACCTGAGAACTGGTAGGACCACAGGAAGTGGAACCTGAGGACTGGTAGGACCACAGGAAGTGGAACCTGAGGACTGGTGGGACCACAGGAAGTGGAACCTGAGGACTGGTAGGACCACAGGAAGTGAAACCTGAGGACAGGTGAGACCACAGGAAGTAAAACCTGAGGACAGGTGGGACCACAGGAAGTAAAACCTGAGGACAGGTGGGACCACAGGAAGAACAAATCAAACTGAAAGCAAAGAGAAGCAGAAACTGAAAAGTAAAACATGAAAATCTAAAAACAGGAAGTAAGAAGTCAGATTTTTAATTTTCTGAAGGTTCTGCTCCAGTTTTCTTTGTTTTCTTGCTTCAGCAGTTTTGAATCAAAGAAAAGATGTTTGTTTTGATCCGGTTAGAGAGGAAGAGGAGCTGCAGCGTCCGGAAAGACAAATAAAAACTAATCAGACGAGTTCACGGAGCGACACGGCGTGAAGGACACGAGCAGCACAAACACCCACAGTTCAGACAAATATGAAGCCACTGTTGATCAGAACCACAGAAGTGGACCCGCTTCACTGTTTACAGGCTGCATGTAGAGGTTCTGCTGAGACACGGACCAGTTCTGATTATTTCCATGGAAACAGGAATCAGAGCTGGAGATAAATTTAACACCTTTAATGAGAAGAAGTTTGTTCTTTACTTTCTGGAGGTTTCTGACTCTAAAATTGCATCAGATCAGGAGGAGCAGACCTGGTCAGGTTCTGAGCCCAGAACCTGGACCTGTGCTGTGTTAAACCTGCCTTCATTAATTCTTCAGGACATTACTGTGAGCCTGAAGCCAGCCGGGCCTGCTGAGACAGAACCTGCTGCTGGGGGACAGGAGAGGTGGACCTGGACAGAAAGATGGATGGACAGAGGACGGGTCCATCAGTCTGACGAGTCGCCTGAGGAGCAGAAACATTTCTTCTCCTCAGTCAGAGAACTGATGCAGGTTCTGTCAGTTCTGCAGCACCGCTCCTCTGCTTGGTTCTGAAAGGTTCTGTGATGCATCAGCTTTGTTCTGACTGCCTCAAGACCAAAGCATCAGAACCCAAAGCATCAGAACCCAAAGCATCAGAACCCAAAGCATCAGAACCTGACGCTTCTTTCGTGGCTGAATTCCTGCAGATTTGTCCACAGATACTGTGTCTCTGGTAAAGTCCAGTTCTCTGACTCCCCTTCAAAATAAAAGTAGTTCTGATAAAAGCATCAGTCATTCTGTGAGGCTCAGCTCAGAAACAGACGTCATGAAGATTCCTGACATGTAGCTTCATGTTGTTCCCTCTGTGTTCAGACTCAGGGTGAGACCGGCAGAACCAGGTCCAGGTGTTGTCTTCTGAGCCTCTCTGTCTGGCCTGCAGAGGTCCAGTCTGGGGGACCCTACCAGGAGTAACACCCCCACCCCCACATTCAGACACAAGCTCCTCCCCCTCACGTCTGTGAACCAGGAACAGAACCAAACCTGACTACAGACGAGGTAACGTCACAAACACACATGAAAGCACAGCTGAGAGGTTAGAACCTCACTCCTTCAGCTCCAGGTTCTGTTCTTACTGATCAGAACCGTTAGTCCCTGATGGTGTTCTGCAGGACTCTGACGACTGTCCTGAAATAATCGGACATTAATCCGGTCACAGGAAGGTCCAGATGTTTCCAGCTTGTTTCAGAAGACAAAGGTCAAGTAATGAGTTTGGATCAGACTCTAAGATCCTGTCAGAACCAAACAGAACCCATCTTGAAGGATCAGAGCTTCTGCCAGGTCCGAATCACTGGACTGGAGCTGATCTGGCTCCATGTGTGTTAACATGTGTGTTAACATGTGTGTTAACATGTGCTCAGGAACATGTGCTCAGGAACGTGTGTTAACATGTGCTCAGGAATATGTGTGTTAACATGTGTGTTAACATGTGTGATAACATGTGCTCAGGAACATGTGCTCAGGAACATGTGTGTTAACAGGTGTGTTAACATGTGCTCAGGAACATGTGTGTTAACAGGTGTGTTAACATGTGCTCAGGAACATGTGTGTTAACAGGTGTGTTAACATGTGCTCAGGAACATGTGTGTTAACAGGTGTGTTAACATGTGCTCAGGAACATGTGTGTTAACAGGTGTGTTAACATGTGCTCAGGAACATGTGTGTTAACAGGTGTGTTAACATGTGCTCAGGAACATGTGTGTTAACAGGTGTGTTAACATGTGCTCAGGAACATGTGTGTTAACAGGTGTGTTAA
>NW_013953411.1:78953-81566 GCF_001266775.1 Austrofundulus limnaeus
CAGACAGGCAGACAGGCAGACAGGCAGACAGGCAGACAGGCAGACAGGTAGACAGGCAGACAGGTAGACAGGTAGACAGTCAGACAGTCAGGCAGGTAGACAGGTAGACAGGTAGACAGGCAGACAGGTAGACAGGCAGACAGGTAGACAGGTAGACAGTCAGACAGTCAGGCAGGCAGACAGGCAGACAGGCAGACAGGCAGACAGGCAGACAGGCAGACAGGTAGACAGGCAGATAGGTAGACAGGCAGACAGGTAGACAGTTAGACAGTCAGACAGGCAGACAGGTAGACAGGTAGACAGGTAGACAGGCAGATAGGTAGACAGGCAGACAGGTAGACAGTTAGACAGTCAGACAGGCAGACAGGTAGACAGGCAGACAGGTAGACTGGCAGACAGGTAGACAGGCAGACAGGTAGACAGGCAGACAGGTAGACAGGTAGAGTGTTGTGTTCCAGTGTTAGGATCAACACATCAGGATGAGTCGTTCTGTAAAAATGAAAGTTTTGCTGATACTCTTTCTTCCTGTCTGTTCTGTTGTCTCTTCAGCCTGAGGCCCGGTTCTGCAGAGTCCAGCAGGAAGGATGCTGTCAGAAGTCCTTGTCTCTCAGCAGCTGCTTGTCCTGCAGACAGATCCTGCAGGATGATGGACACCTGAGCCAGGTAAGCTTCATTAGAGCTGTACGTCTGTTGGCTGGAAGCTTCAGTCCTCCATCTTTGGTCTCCTGGAGATAAACCCAGACCTCCTGCTCCTCCTGGAGGATCCTGAGGTGGTCCAGACCAGAGACCCAGAGAGGTTCAATAATACCTGCAGAGATCTGGGTCTCCTCCAGACATCAGTAAGAACCAATCAGTTCAGGTTAAGACTCTCGGAACAGGTGTCAGCTACTGGTTCAGGTTCTGGTTCTGGTCCTGGTTCCTGATGATGCAACAGCACCAGGCTTCAGCTGTAAATAGGCTCAGTGAGTCCTCGGAGCGTCTGTCAGACACAAATAATGTTTTATTTTTCCACATGGGTCCATCTGCTCTGTTCTCGGCCCACAGGGACCGTTTGGGACGCTGCCTGCAATCAGGTCCAAAAATATGTCCAACTGGGTCAGCAAGAACTGATCCAATCTGGATCAGAGAGTTTCACACAATCTACAATAATTCAGTCTGATCAGTTCTCTGTGTTTTAAACTCAGCTGTTTGGATTGAATCTTTAAAACGATCCTGAAACGGTTCCTGGATGTAAAAACTGAAACACAGGAGGTCAAACTGCCTCCACACTTCATTACTCTCTGCTGAAAGTTTGATTGTGTTTCTGTCAGGAGGATTAATCACCCCCAGCCCCCACAGGCATCAACACTTCCTTATTTAAACCCTGGTCCTGATCAGAAACCAGGAGGTACGAAACTAAACTGTTATCTGACTGAACCAGATGGAACCAGACCAAACCAGATCAAACCAGACCAAACCAGACAAACCAGATCAAACCAGATGAACCAGACCAAACCAGAGCAAACCAGATGGAACCAGATCAAACCAGAGCAAACCAGATCAAACCAGATGGAACCAGATCAAACCAGAGCAAACCAGATCAAACCAGATCAAACCAGATGGAACCAGATCAAACCAGATCAAACCAGATGAACCAGACCAAACCAGATCAAACCAGACCAAACCAGACAAACCAGATCGAACCATATCAAACCAGATGAACCAGACCAAACCAGAGCAAACCAGATGGAACCAGATCAAACCAGATCAAACCAGATGGAACCAGACCAAACCAGATCAAACCAGATGAACCAGACCAAAGCAGAGCAAACCAGATCAAACCAGATGGAACCAGATCAAACCAGATGAACCAGACCAAACCAGATCAAACCAGATGGAACCAGATCAAACCAGATCAAACCAGATGGAACCAGATGGAACCAGATCAAACCAGATGGAACCAGACCAAACCAGATCAAACCAGATACCAGACCAAATCAGATCAAATCAGATCAAACCAGATGGAACCAGACCAAACCAGATCAAACCAGATGAACCAGACCAAACCAGATCGAACCAGATGAACCAGACCAAACCAGATCGAACCAGATGAACCAGACCAAACCAGATCAAACCAGATGGAACCAGATCAAACCAGAAAACCAGATGGAACCAGACCAAATCAGATCAAACCAAATCAAATCAAATCAAACCAGATCAAACCAGATGGAACCAGATTTTTGAATGGAATGGTCTACAAAAATACCGGCAGCTGCTCTCCAACAGAATGGGTCAAACAGAAAAGGACTCAGAAAACATTAACATCAAGTTGTTTTTTTTATAAAATGTTTAAACAGGATTTAACCAGAGCAAGAAGAAATTTAAATATACAACAAAAACTGTATTTTAAAGATTTTTTCATGAACAGCTGCATTTTAAAGTATAATGTTTAATCAAAAAGAAAAAAATAGTATAGGTCTTCTGGACGGGTTCTTCTCTAATGAAACGTTTCGTCTCTCTTCCAAGAGACTTCTTCAGTCTGAGAGTTTCAGGCAAAATTCAGGCTTTTTGAGTCCTGCCTCCAGGTGACTGATAGCCATGTAATGTGAGTATCAGTCACCTGTGAACGATAGC
>NW_013953411.1:83310-85036 GCF_001266775.1 Austrofundulus limnaeus
GCTATCGTTCACAGGTGACTGATACTCACATTACATGGCTATCAGTCACCTGGAGGCAGGACTCAAAAAGCCTGAATTTAGCCTGAAACTCTCAGACTGAAGAAGTCTCTTGGAGGAGAGACGAAACGTTTCATTAGAGAAGAACCCGTCCAGAAGACCTATACTATTTTTTTTCCTTTTGATTTGTTACCTGGATTACTGAGATGCATCAGGACGTTATAATGTTTAATAATGTTTCCTTCCTGTGACATCAGTATTCATCGACACAAACTGATCAAATTCATGATTTGTGCAGCAAAGTGTTGTTATTGTTTTTCACGCTGCATGGCTAATCTGTATAATCTGTAATCCAGAGCCTCTGTCTGTATAATCCTCCACATGAGGAGGAGTCGGACTTTATCTGCACTTATTTGTTGTTTTTCTCTCAGCTTTTATTAAAATGTAAACAGGAAACAAACAATCCTTTTATTTAAAGAAGAAATGTGTCCAAAGAGAAAAATGCTCTAATCTTCTTTCTGTTCATTAAAGCCACGATGTTTGCTTCAGGAGCTTTATGGACTTATTGAATCAGAACCTGAATAAATAACTAAATCTTTGGACTCCATGCTGCAGCTGAACACAAACACTTCCTGTCTCAGAGCCTGATTTCAAACTGATCCGACAGAACCAGACGTGGTTCTGAGACAAACAGAGCTGCAGCTTCTTATCTCAGCTCCATGTTTTATTTCATCTCCAGACGCGACGCCGCTCTCACCCGCGGCCCACCGAGGAGTGAGCGGGTCGAGGTCACAGAACCGCCGCACAGACCGGACTGGAAGGAAATGAAACCAAGAAAATCATAAAGTGTGAATTCTTTCAGAACATCTGCTTGTTGGATCAGCTGGACCCAAACAAACCAGATGTGTTGAAAACAACCTGCTTCCTCTGAGGATCGGTCCACATCACTCCAGAACCACAGGCCCAACAGAACCAGAGGAAACAACTCGAGCCTGACAGCAAATCCACAGAGAACTGGACTTCCATGGTTTAAACACTGTGGCACTGAAGAGGTTCTGACAGAACATTCTCTGTCATGATCAATAACTTATCCTCCTCCAGTGCTCCTCTTTAGTGTGGGGTGCCACAAGGCTCCGTCCTCGGTCCCTTCTCTTCTCCCTCTATACGCTGCCACTAGGAGAAATAATATCAAAGAGTCATCCCACTGTTACCAGATGACCTACAAATCCACTTGTCTCTTAAACCAGACATGACTGACACAGCTGTGTCTTTAGTGGACTACATAACAGCTGTTACACAGTGACTTAGTAAAAACTTTGTTTTTAAATCATGAAAAGACTGAAAGTATTTTATTTGGTGACTTTGTCTCTACAGATGTCAGAGCCCTGCCTTTTAACCTACATGTAACTGTCAGAAACCCTGAGGTAAAATTGGATCAGGAGATTAAGGTTAATAAAAAAATTAACTCTGTAGTAAAATCTAGCTTAAACCTACTTCTACTGACCAAAGTTAAAAAAAATTAAATCTCTCTGACTTAGAGAAGACCGTTCCTGTAGTCATTGGTTCTAGACTGGATTATTGTAATGGACTGGATATTAGTGTCCCAATCCATCCATCCATCATCCATCATCCATCCATCATCCATCCATCATCCATCCATCCATCATCCATCCATCCATCATCCATCCATCATCCATCCATCCATCATCCATCCATCATCCATCCATCC
>NW_013953411.1:86029-90251 GCF_001266775.1 Austrofundulus limnaeus
CATCCATCCTTCATCCATCATCCATCCATCCATCCATCATCCATCCATCATCCATCCATCCATCATCCATCCATCATCCATCCATCCATCATCCATCCATCATCCATCCATCCATCATCCATCCATCATCCATCCATCCATCATCCATCCATCCATCATCCATCCATCCATCATCCAGTGAAACTCACAGATTGCTTCAGTGCTCATTTGTTCTTCATGTTGATGTTCTGTGATTTATTTAGCCTGATTGGACCTGAACACTTCCTTATCTGTTCCCTCAGCTGCAGCTCTCCTGCTGACCTTTTCCTGCTCCTCATGCAGAAACAGAACCTGTGGTTCTGAACCATTTATCAGTTTAAAGCTCCTGCACTCCAGAGCCCTCCTCACCTGAACACAGTTTATTATGCAGATGTGCCCTCATCAGAAATTCAAATGGTGCAAATTTAAATTGTAAATCTCACCACTTTAAAAAAACAAAAGAGCAGAAAATAAATAAAGCATGTGCTCAGGCTTTACTTGGATAAAAACACTCCAGTGGACAAATGTGGCTGTAAATACAGAACTATTCAGAGACGGAAAGATGTTTCTCTTATTTGTGTCTCATTAAATCAAATCTGTTTCTCTGTTGACTCATTTAAAGCTGAAACCAGATGGATGAGAAAAAAGAAAGAGAACTGCAGCCGTCTGTTGATTCTGTCAGATATAAAAATCACACGACTGTTCAGTGAGCAATGTGCAAATGTTTTAAACGCCTGAATTCATTCATTCATTCTGAGAATAACTGTGTCGTCAGAAAACACTGAAAGATTAATGTTATTTAAAGACGAGGACAAACTGAGGAGCAGCATGCAGAATCTGCAGTCTCACCTGGACAGCTCTGTCAGGTGAACTACAGGAGTTTCTGTATCAGAGTAATGTCCAACAGCTGCAGTGTTTACCACTTTAATAAGAAAAATAACAACAATATTAATAAACATTCATTCAGACTTTTATTTTGTAAAATCTAATCACAGACAAAACAGCAAAACATAAAAATCATCTTTGTTTTTTTATTATTTCAATGAACATTTTAAGAGAGAGTAAAGAAAAGAATTTAAATATAAAACAAAAGAATAAAACAGATTTCAGGTTTACAGCAGCGTCACATTTGATACTGAAACAGGAGCACCACAACACCTGGAAACACCTGCAAGCACATAAAAAGACCCGAAAACACCTGCAAACACCCGAAAACACCTGAAAATATCTGCAAACATCTGAAAACACCTGCAAACACCTTAAAACCTCTGCAAACACCTGCAAACATCTGAAAACCTCTGCAAACATCCAAAAACACCTGAAAACACCTGCAAACACCTGCAAACATCTGAAAACCTCTGCAAACATCTGAAAACACCTGAAAATATCTGCAAACATCTGAAAACACCTGCAAACATTTGAAAACCTCTGCAAACATCTGAAAACACCTGCAAACATCTGAAAACCTCTGCAAACACCTGCAAACACCTTAAAACCTCTGCAAACACCTGCAAACATCTGAAAACCTCTGCAAACATCTGAAAACACCTGCAAACATCTGAAAACCTCTGCAAACATCTGAAAACACCTGCAAACATCTGAAAACCTCTGCAAACACCTGCAAACATCCAAAACACCTGCAAATACCTGCAAACATCTGAAAACACCTGCAAACATCTGAAAACACCTGCAAACACCTTAAAACCTCTGCAAACATCTGCAAACATCTGAAAACACCTGCAAACATCTGAAAACACCTGCAAACACCTTAAAACCTCTGCAAACATCCAAAAACACCTGAAAACACCTGAAAACACCTGCAAACATCTGAAAATCTCTGCAAACACCTGCAAACACCTGCAAACACCTTAAAACCTCTGCAAACATCTGCAAACATCTGAAAACCTCTGCAAACACCTGAAAATACCCAAAAACACCTGCAAACACCTGAAAACACCTGAAAACAGCAGAAGGACACAGTTTTTCTGTTTTATTACCATCTCTAAAGATGCTAACAGATGCTAAAGATGCTAACAGATGCTAAAGATGCT
The DNA here is from genome assembly GCF_001266775.1 of Austrofundulus limnaeus. Classification (NCBI taxonomy): domain Eukaryota; kingdom Metazoa; phylum Chordata; class Actinopteri; order Cyprinodontiformes; family Rivulidae; genus Austrofundulus; species Austrofundulus limnaeus. The sequence continues at coordinate 88,099 of NW_013953411.1, forward strand.
AACAGAAAGCCACTGAAGTGAACTGAAGTGAAGTGAAGTGAAGTGAAGTGAAGTGAAGTGAAGTGAAGTGAAGTGAAGTGAACACGCTGCTTTTCTCTTTAACGTTTTCTTGCTGCAAACAGAAAAAAAAAAGAAAAATGAAATGACTTCTTCAAGCTGAGGCACTTTACAAGCTGTGATTACAACATGAGAGAAACAACAAGCAGCAGCTCTTCAGGGCCAAATAATGACAGAAATACAGACAGAGCTTCATCGAGCTGCAGCCGCACGCTGCAATTATCCTGCAGCACAACATGGAATATTGTCAGGTGTGAGTCATCACTGTTAACACCTGACAAATCACTTCAGCCTTTATTCACCATTACACCTGTTCATTAGGATCCTTACACCTGTTCATTAGGATCCTTACACCTGTTCATTAGGATCCTTACACCTGTTCATGTTCCACCTGCAGACAGAGAGCAGGAGGCTGAACTCTGCACACATTCAAACATGCAAATATTCACTTCACTTACATCAAGTGTCAGGCTGCACGCTACACACTACACGCTGCACGCTACACACTACACGCTGCACGCTACACACTACACGCTGCACACGCTACACGCTACACGCTGCATGCTACACGCTACACGCTACACACGCTGCACATGCTACACGCTACAAACACACTGAGCAATGACCAGCAGGAATGTTCTCAGACCTGAAGTTGCCAAAAACAAGAATTTATATCAAAATGCATAAAAGATTAAAATAAATACACATACATGCTGACGACCTGTACTAAAACCTTTTAATCTTAATAATAATTTTTCTTTCTTCAGATCAAACGTTTGTTTTGTATTCTGGCAGTTTCAGAGCTCTGGATAGCAAATCTTTAGAATGAATAAATCTGGAATCACTAATATCTTTACATGTTTGTTCAAACCAACTCAGAAAACCTGAACATTAAAAGTCTTGTTAGTCCAGAACAGTAAATAAAGTCATGTTTCCTCTCAAACATTTAATTCATCACTAAGTTCCTGGATCCACCACGACAGGAAGAGTCTCCACTGTGAGCTCGTCCTGCAGCTTGTCTTTATTTAAACCTCCAAACAGCATCAAAGAAAAGTCATGAAGGGAAAGGACTGTTAACTTCCAGAGTCTGCTCAGATTTCAGGACAACAATCAACCAGCTGCAGTTCTGCTGCTGAACACAGTTTTTATAAATGCTGATGGGTTCTGTTTGTTCTGCTTCAGTTTCTAATGTTCGTCCAGCTCCACTCTGCAGACGCTCCTCATGACAGTTTTACAAAGTGGAAACATTTGTTGCATTAAACTCAGACCTGATGAAGTGAATCACATGTTTAACATTTGAATCTATATTATTTACAGTAATAAGTTAGAATACACAGAACAATAGGTTAAATACAGTCAGTTTACTTTGTACTGACAACTGAAGAGCAGGACTTTTATCAGATAAACACAGTTTGGTTTGTAAAACGAAGCAAAAGAAAGAAAAGCTGAGTTTTTACAGTAATATTGAGACAATTTGTTACATAACTGCTTCAGTAAAGACAAACTCATTCAACTTTAAGACACAGAGAGATTTATCTAAAACAGGACAACTTGTTATTTTCTGTGTTTTTATTGAGTTGTTTTAAATAAAATGTCCTTGTCAAGTTTTATCCACAAGTTTCTGTTTTTCATCAGAATTATTGGTCTGAAAGCTTCTGCTTTCATTTTCATCAGTCAGTGCAGAACTGAGTCCTTCCAGCTTTACTCCAGATACAAGATGCAGGAGAGGACAGGACGGGAGGGGAGAGGACAGGACAGGAGGGGACGGGACAGGACAGGACGGGACAGGAGAGGACAGGACAGGACAGGAGAGGAGAGGAGAGGAGAGGAGGGGAGAGGACAGGACAGGACAGGACAGGACAGGACAGGACGGGACAGGAGAGGACAGGACAGGAGAGGACAGGACAGGACGGGACAGGACAGGAGAGGACAGGAGAGGACAGGAGAGGACAGGACAGGAGAGGACAGGACGGGACAGGACAGGAGAGGACAGGAGAGGACAGGAGAGGACAGGACAGGACAGGACAGGACAGGACAGGACAGGAGAGGACAGGAGAGGACAGGACAGGAGAGGACAGGACGGGACAGGACAGGAG
>NW_013953411.1:93228-94713 GCF_001266775.1 Austrofundulus limnaeus
AAATAAATAAATAAACATGGTCATATAAGGTGCAAAACATAGTCCATTTTTGAAGGATTCTGCAGTCTGTGGTTTCCTTAAATCGGTGATTCCCAACCAGGGGTGCATGTACCCCTTGGGGTACTCGAGCATATTTCGGGGGCACATGGAAAAATTTCCCAGGTGTGTAAAATATGAATAAAAATAGGACTGATATGTAGGGCCCTACAATTTTCCCAATGCAGAAAATGCAAACGGAATCATGAAATTGACACAAAATGGAATCCAGTATAAAATGTGGAATCTCACAGAATTTGCTCATTTCGGTTAGTTTCTGATGTATTTTGGACGCTGCTGCTTCCTTAACCTACCATTACCTGGTTTATTGATTTAATTACTTATTCACTTTCAAGGCAACATTTTTATCTTAATGTTTAATTTGAGTTGAAAAGAATAAAATGCCTGAGAGTTAAACATTCTAGGGGAATAAATAAATAATTTTCATTTAATAATTTGTTGTAGTACATTATAGTTTTAGAGAATCATCATTACGTTTGACTGAAGGGGTACTGGTGGAATGACAAAATGGTTCAGGGGGTACACAAGTCTAAAAAGGTTGGGAACCACAGCCTTAAATGATCTGGGAGTGAATTCCACAGACGAGGAGCAACAGTGCAGAAAGCTCGGTCCTCCATGGTGCTGAGCTTTGTTCTGGGGATTTGGAGAGAGCAGGAGTTACCAGAACGGAGAGAACGAGTTTTATTGTGTGGARGGAGCAGTTCAGTGCATTTCCATGTATGCACTGGTGCGTCAGAAGACCAGTCTGGTACTGGATTCTGGCAGGGACAGGAAGCCAGTGAAGAGAATGCAGAACAGGTGTGATATGGTCATGTTTTCTGGTTTTTGTCAGAAGATGTGCTGCACTATTTTGGATGAACTTGAGTTTTTGAAGATTTTTATTTGAAATACCAAAGAGAATGGAGTTGCAATAGTCCAGTCTTGAAGATTTAAAGGCATGTACAAGTTTTTCAACGTCCAGTTGAGAGAGTAATGGGATGAGACTGGCAATGTTTTTAGATGAAAAAAGGAGGTTTTGTACAGATGTTTCACGTGAGTGTCAAAGGAAAGGTGAGGGTCAAAATGGACACCAAGGTTGGTGACAGTAGTGGAAAGTGGGATGTCCTGTCCAGAAAAGGTTATGGATGTGATGGGGGATGACTGAACCTGACGAGGAGTGCCAATCACTATCGCCTCACTTTCTATTTGCCATAACCACCTGGGCCCCAAATTTTATTGTACATCTTAGACATTCACTCATAACATTTTCATGAAATTCACATATAGGAACTTATGGTGGGCACTCATGGCTATAGGTGGCCGGATGGCCCCACTTTTGCCTCCTGTGCCTGTGCCCACCCGCCAAAGTTTGCATATAGACACTTAGGGTTTTGGGTTAGAGTAGTGGTGGAGGGGAAACTGGCACCACGCCGGCCTCTGCCTCTTCTT
>NW_013953411.1:97135-99871 GCF_001266775.1 Austrofundulus limnaeus
ACATCTGGTGAAAATTTCATGTCATTAGCACCTCTAGTAATATATTTACTGAGAAAAATGGTGACGTGTTCAATACTTATTTTACCCGCCGTATACTTCTAATCGATATTTCAATCTTTCTTTCTTTCTAATTACTTCTCTCTCTGTTTTTCTCTCTGTCTCTATTTTCTCTTCACTTAAAAAAGTCACTAATGATGAAGAAATAAATAAACTAAATAAACTAATATTTAGTTTTGTTTTCTACTGAAGTGACAAAAAAAAGCATCGCCTCAGTTTTGGAGCTGTTCAGTTGAAGGCAGCTGTTGTTCATCCATGACTTTATGTCCTCCAGACAGGCTGTGAGTGAGGACAGTGATGATGAGGAGGATGTAGAGGAAGAAGCAGATGGATAACAGTCCATTTCTAAATAAAGCTGAGTGTCATCAGCATAACAGTGGAAAGATATTCCATGGTGGCTGATGACTCAACCCATTCTCACTCCCAGGTTGTCACATATTGAAGCTTTTCCAAGGTTCCCTCTGTGTCCGATTTTGACGCGTTGGGTACTCCCCTTGCATCAGTTTTTGACGAGATGGGGTGGAATCTGTTGTCATAATTTCAGAAAATGTAGAAAATGCACAAAAATTTCCGTCCCAAAGCCTAAAATTACCTTTATTCACTTTAGACATCCTGTCCCTGACCCTAGTGCCTAAACTTAACCATTAATCCTGATTCCTCATGTTAACCTCGGACCCCCGGCCAAAGACCCCTGTTGGCGCAACCCGGAAAAGCCGTGGGCAGCAAGGACTGACACGAGGGGGTCACCCGACGTGTCAAAAATAAGACGCAGAAGGAACCTTGGGAAAACGTCAATATGTTGACGAGTCAGGAGTGAGATTGTGCTAGATGACTTGTATACAACTTTTATGCAACTTGTATGAGGCAGAATGTAAAATGTGAAAAGAGTAGGACCAAGAACTGACACCTGAGGACCTCCACAAGTGACCGTATGAGTCTTTGACTTGGCTTCTCTGATGGCAACATATTCAGTTCTGTCAGAAAGGTAGGACCGGAACCAGTAAAGGACAGTATCATGAAGTCCAACAGCTTGTGAGAGACGGTTGAGGAGGATATTGTGGTCAATAGTGTCAAATGCTGAGGACAGGTCGAGAAGGATTAGAAGAGACGGTGAGCCTGCATCTGCTGCCATCAACAGGTCGTTGGTGACCCGGATTAAAGCTGTTTCAGTGGAGTGTGAAGAGCAAAAACCAGACTGACACTTGTCAAACAGCTTGTTTGATTTGAGGTGATTATTTAACTGTGCAGCAACAACTTTCTCTAGAACTTTTGAGAAGAAGAGGAGATTGGCTATGGGTCTCTATTTTGGAAGGATTTTCGGGTCCAGACTGTTTTTTTTTATTCTAGACTCAAACATGAGGACATCTGTCTGACAGGTGAAGTTTGGACCAAAACCATGAACCCAAACACAGCAGAACGGGTCAAAAAGAACAGAGTCCAGACTCAAACAGGAGGTCCATCTGTCCAGATGCAGAACAAACTCTCTCTAAACCTGGCGTTGATGCAGAAAATTGTTGCCTGGTAACAGGGACAGTTTTTATAATAATGTCACGATTCAAGTAAAAACTGAGTTTCTCCAGGAGTGAGAGGGTTGGACACATGAAGTTAAAATGTGTTTATTATTCAGCCACATTAGTCAACAAAGTGTAAGAAATGCAGAAGTGTGTGAGCTGCTGTCAAAGCCCAGAGGCTCAGAGCAATAATGGCTCAAGCTCTGATATCATTTCTGTCATTAGCTGTGATTGCTTCAGGATTACACAAATCATCAGCACTCAGGGTGAAGCACGAGCACAGCTCCTGCCTGTGTGGAGCCGTTTGACACCAATTAATAATGAGCTGTGTGTGTCTCTGAGCGGGGGTGGTGGTGGGGGGGGGGTGTTAATGAAGTCTCATTGGTTAATTAGGTAATTTCAAAAAATTAAGTCAAGGGAGAGACAACACAAAGAACGAGGAAAATGAAATCATGTGAGAAGGTGAAGTGAATTCATTAAATACCAGGTGTGAAATTGACACAGACACCCCCCCCCCCCCCCCAGTCAAAGACTATGGAGGTCTAATAAAGACTAATGGTCCAGTTGGATCAGTGGCTCTGGAACCACATGTGTGGTTCAGCTTCAGCTCCATTCAAAGAACTATTTCAACCAAAACCTTTAAGCTAAGAACTGTTCAGATTTAGTCTGATGATAAGAAGTGTTTGAGATGATGATTAATTGTCCTGCTGAACGTCCAACATCTGCATAAAAACTTTGTTTGTGTGCTAAAGAGGTCAGATTCATCTAAAGCAAAATAAAAGATCTGAAACATATCGAGCACTCAGTCCACCTCTGAGTCCTGACTGACCACATCAGCATCAACAAGACAACTAAATCCTGACCGTTGACCAACAAATTACCCAGATTAACAACAGATTAACAACATATTACCCAGATTAACAACAGATTACCCAGATTACAACAGATCACCTAGATTAACAACATATTACGCAGATAAATAACAGATTAACAACAGATTACCTAGATTACTAACACTTTACCAACAGAATAACATATTACTAACAGATCACCCAGATTAACAACAGATTACCCAGATAAATAACAGATAACCAACAATTTGCCAATAGATTACCAACACTTTGCCAACATATTACCAACACTTTGCCAACATATTACCAACACTTTT
>NW_013953411.1:101821-104174 GCF_001266775.1 Austrofundulus limnaeus
TACCAACACTTTGCCAACATATTACCAACACTTTGCCAACATATTACCAACACTTTGCCAACATATTACCAACACTTTGCCAACATATTACCAACACTTTGCCAACATATTACCAACACTTTACCAATAGATTACCAACACTTTATCAACAAATTACCAACATTTTGCCAATAGATTACCAACACTTTGCCCACATATTAATGAAGAAATTTTGTAACTGATTAATTGAATATTAGATGCAGTATTGTATTTTATACTTTCTGATAGTTGCAGCTTTAAGGTCATAACTGAATAAGAGTTGATGTGTTATCATGTGTTCTTCCTTTAGTCTAAACAAAAATGTTACGTTCTGACGTCTGACGTAAAAGGTAACACCTTCAAGGGTGTAACCAGGAAGAGATGAACATTATAAGCTGAATTCATTATTATAATAGTGAGAAGTTGTCAGTGTTTTGCAGAGAGTCTGCTCAAAGCAGAGCTCCTGTGTTTGTTTTGATTCAGCCCAAGGTTGTACGTTGTGGCCTGTGCTGCTCAGTGCTGTATGAAACTGATTGGAGTCAGAAGACTGAAGATAAAGTTTTAAGAAAAAAATTCAGCTAAATCCTGTTTATTCTGACATACCATTTTGAACAACATATATTTTTCCAACATGATTAACAATTTTTATCCTTTAAACCTGTTTCTTCTACCTCGCGGTGACAATTTTTGACCATTTTTCTGGTACACACAGCCTGGTGAGGACCCAATGTTCCTTATGGGGACAAAAGCCTGGTCCTCGCTGTGGAAAATACTGTTGATGTCAGGAGTTAGGGTTAGAGTCAGGTATGTACCTGTGAGGTTAGGTTTACAGTCAGCATTATAGGCTGTGGGAAGGACCGGTAAATGAATGGAAGTCAATGGAAAGTCCTCATGTGTATAGAAGAGCAAACGTGTGTCAGTCTGTTGGTGTGTGTGTGTTGGATTGTGTGTCAGTGTGTCAGTGTGTGTAGATGTGTGTGTCATTGTGTGAGGCTGAACTGCTGAGCAGATCAGATCCTAATCTGAAGCTGGAGGAGCTCCATCTGAGAGCAGAACATTTGCATAATATGATTTAGGATTAGGAGTGAGGAGAGTTTAAAGCTGTGATGATGATTTCAGCCTCTCAGCTCCTCTCTGTGTTCTGCTTCTGATAGAATGATGGGGGTCTGACGGGGTCTGATAAACCTGTGGATGGCTTTTTGATGATTGGAGATTAATACAGTGGGTTGTGAGATTACAGCTCTCTCTTTGTGCCTCTGAACTCTTTAAGTGACGTCGAGGAGCAGAAATAAGAACTGGTCACTGAGGCTAAACTCTAAAGAGAAAAATACCAAACAACATATCTGCACCTCCTCACAGAGCTCTGAACCATGTCTCTAAAGACATTTGTTCACTTTTTGCTTTTTCTTTCTGCTGAGATAAGAAAACCAGGAGGTGCCTTCAAAGTGGATGGATGGATGGATGATGGATGATGGATGGATGGATGGATGGATGGACAGATGGATGGATGGATGGATGGATGATGGATGGACGGATGGATGATGGATGAATGGATGGATGGACGGATGGATGGATGGATGGATGGATGGATGCATGATGGATGGATGGATGCATAGATGATGGATGGACGGATGGATGATGGATGAATGGATGGATGGACGGATGGATGGATGGACAGATGGATGGATGGATGGATGGATGCATGATGGATGGATGGATAGATGATGGATGGACGGATGGATGATGGATGAATGGATGGATGGACGGATGGATGGATGGACAGATGGATGGATGGATGGATGGATGGATGATGGATGGACAGATGGATGATGGATGAATGTATGGATGGACGGATGGATGGATGCATGATGGATGGATGGATAGATGATGGATGGACGGATGGATGATGGATGAATGGATGGATGGACGGATGGATGGATGGACAGATGGATGGATGGATGGATGGATGGATGATGGATGGACAGATGGATGATGGATGAATGTATGGATGGACGGATGGATGGATGCATGATGGATGGATGGATAGATGGATGGACGCATGATGGATGGATGGATGGATGATGGATGGATGGATGGATGGATGGATGAATGGATGGATGGATGGATGGATGGACAGATGGATGGATGATGGTGGATGGACGGATGGATGGATGTATGTATGGATGAATAGATGGATGATGGATAGATGAAGGATGGATGGTTGGATGGATGGATGGATGGATGGATGGATGGACAGATGATGGATGGATGGATGGATGGATGGTTGGATGGATGGATGGATGGACAGATGATGGATGGATGGATGGATGGATGG
>NW_013953411.1:104739-118245 GCF_001266775.1 Austrofundulus limnaeus
ACACACACACACACACACACACACACACACACACACACACACAGAGTCTGGACCCTGAGAGGATGTGTCTGATGCCTCACAGACTCTTTTCATCATAAATGTGTTTTATGTTGATGTTATGGTTGTGATTAGAAATCAGAGCTGCACAAACTGAACCACTAAAGCTAAAAAACTAAATAAGAGCTAAAAGTAGCCAAATGTTAAATGATCACAGAATCTTTAATGACATGTTTCAAGGGTTTTGTTTTAAATAAAGTTTTTTCTATCTGTCTGGTTTTAGCCTCTCTGACCTGGTTTGGTTCTGTCCCACCTGGACTTCGGTCAGTTAGCAGGTTCAGCTACAGTTTGTCACCCTGCCTTCCTGTTCAAATGACAGTTTTACTGTTGACCCGTAGAGTTCTGAATGGAGTGGTTCCTCCAGCCTTTTACAAGCTGCAGGTCAGTAAAATGTTTTTTTTTATCTTTGTTTGTCTGCAGCTCTTTAACTCTGTTTTCTTCTCTTTACTTTGAGTTTTTGTGCTTTTATCTTTATCTCGTAGGGTGGCCCTGTGGCTCAGCTGGAGTCGATGCCTTTCAGCAAAATGTTTGTCTCAACTCCAGGCCTGGGGACCTTTCTGAGTAGAGTTTGCATGTTCTCTCTGTGCAGCTGTGGGTTTTCTCCAGGTTTCCACTCTGGTTTCCTCCCACAGACCAAAAACAAACCAAACAATGTGAGGCAGAATTCTGAGTCACTAAAGAATCAAATCTGTGGGAGGAGACCAGAGAAGACCCACCTGTGCAGGGGTAGAACAGGTGAGCTCTACAGACAGACTGAGAAGAAACTGCTGCTCGTGTTTTTATCTTTATCAGTTTCAGTTTCTCAGTAAATGTCAGAGGTTGTTCATGATCAGACTGAGCAGGAATAGTTTTTTTAGTTTAGGCCAGAGGTGCCCAAACATTTTCTCTGAAAGGGCCAAAATTAAAATCAATCTGAGGGTGGTAGGCCAAATGCAATAATATAATACACAAAATGCAAATGTTTCAAGGAAAGTTGTATTTTTTATGATTAAACAGTTGTTTTTTCAAGGTATAACTTTGCAAAATTCATTTTTAATAGAAAAACGTTACAAGTAAACAAATAAAAAATGTTAATAATATGGGTTTAGCTCCAATATCAGTACTTGTAACTGCATTTTATTTAACCTCTCATTGCAACAAAAAGGCTCTTCAGCTGAGTTCTTTCATTTACATTCTTTTGTCTGTGATAAAGTTCCAAACTCTGTCATAAAAAATAACCTTCTCCATCTTTGTTTTTCTTTTTAATTTGTTGACGGCACTTTAAAATCTGGGATACCATCGACCGCTTTGGATACTCCGATGAAGATGACATTGTTGGGGTTCTGTCGGCTGCATGAGTCAACGATTGGGACAGCCTATGGGGCAGTGTTGTAAGCGGCTGACAAATGTGGCCGATGTTGACTGTAACCTTTTGAGACAGACTCAATAGAATCCTCATCTGCTTTCAGGTCTCACAACCACTGGGACAGAGTTCTGACAAGATGCCCCTGTTCTGACATAATATCTTCATGGCTGGGGAAAGCTTTGACAGAAACTATCACACACCATTTACTGGAGGGGTCATCTGAGACCCAACAGCAGGAAAAAATGTCTTAATGAGGAGGAGTTGAAGGTAAGAAGAGACTCAAACCTGTTTCCTGGAGGACGCTGCAGTCTTTGGCCGACCCTGACGACCAGTCCTCCCAGCCTCCGAGGAGTCCCGGCAGCTCCTTCGCAGTGTGGTAGCATCAGGGTGGGGGGGCAGTGGGCTGCAGGGACACAGACATGAAGTAGAGGACTGGTGCTATCATTACCTGAGGTAGAGGACTGGTGCTATTTTTACCTGAGGTAGAGAACTGGTACTATCATTACCTGAGGTAGAGAAATGGTACTGACTGGACTGGTACTATACCTGAGGTAGAGGACTGGTACTATCATTACCTGAGGTAGAGGACTGGTACTAACTGGACTGGTACTATACCTGAGGTAGAGGACTGGTACTATCATTACCTAAGGTAGAGGACTGGTACTAACTGGACTGGTACTATACCTGAGGTAGAGGACTGGTACTATCATTACCTGAGATAGAGGACTGGTGCTATCATTACCTGAGGTACAGGACTGGTGCTATTGTTATCTGAGGTAGAGGACTGGTACTAACTGGACTGGTACTATACCTGAGGTAGAGGACTGGTACTAATTGGACTGGTACTATACCTGAGGTAGAGGACTGGTACTAACTGGACTGGTACTATACCTAAGGTAGAGGACTGGTACTAACTGGACTGGTACTATACCTGAGGTAGAGGACTGGTGCTATCATTACCTGAGGTAGAGGACTGGTGCTATCGTTACCTGAGGTAGAGAACTGGTACTAACTGGACTGGTACTATACCTGAGGTAGAGGACTGGTACTGACTGGACTGGTACTATACCTGAGGTAGAGGACTCGTGCTATCAGGGCATACAGCACGATGGCAAGGAGCAGCGGTATGACGTAGAAGATAGTGAAGTCGATGAGGTAGATGGGCAGGTATAGGTCCCGCTTCACCTTGTATCCACACTGCACATGTCCGTCTGGACCCACCTGGAAACATGATAGAGCTGTAATCAACCAGGTTGTAATGATGAGTCACATCTCAGCATAATAACACCACTCAGCTCTGAAACAACCTGCAATTTAAAGAACATTTCAACCATTTAGGTCCTGGAATCCATAAATGTTTCACTCGTCTGCTGGTGATTCCTAATAACTGTGCAAAAGACCCGGTGATTCATCCACAAGAAAATATACTATTATTCTCTGGAATAAATTAAATCAGACCTCAAACTCTGGATTTTCTCTGTAGTAACATAAACAATACTCTTTATTTGCACATTCATTAAAAACATTTTCTTATCTAAAAGTCAAAAATCAAACTGAACAAAAGAACAGAAAATATGTTTTTTTCTTGTCTCAGATTTTTAAATCTGTAAATGTAAAGTTACTTATCAGTCTGTATAATTAATACTCATCTAGGATATTCTGAAGCTTCAGATTGTTTTCTGACTGTAGTAAAGTGTTTAAATCATTTTTATTAAACAGTTCAGGCTTCAGATGAAAGCTGTCAGAGGATCGTTTCAGTCTGCATCAATATTTTACTTTTTATTGCTCTGATGGGAGCTGAAAAACACTTTGGAAGTAAATAAATATTAAATCAGTTTATTATTTAGACGAGCTGGAAGCTGCTGAGAAACGTCTTTTCTTTCTGTTTCTTGTTGATTTGTGATAAATGGTTCTGTGCCAAACACCTGAGTCCCAAACCTGGACGAGAACAGTCCCTGACTGGACAGGTGCTGCTACAACTAGGCCAATCAAATCAATCCCATACACTGCCATGATTGACAGGAGGAGCTGCTCGATCAATTCAGAACCAGTTAAGAGAAATGTTTCAGTGCATATAGAAGATTTATTACCATGCAGCCATTATTCTGTTGTAAAAAACACGAATATAAAACCATCAAACCTGTGGTTCCAGCAGAAACAATGAGCTCAGAACTATTAGTCAGAGTTTAACCTTTTCATAACTGAATTGCTGTTTTCACATCTTTAACACTTTTTACACAAATCATTAAATGTTTCTCTAACCTATTCCATTTTACATAAGAAGGACGTAAAAATTATCCACTAGGTTCTCCTTTTTAGATTGACACCATTTTTGACTGGGTTGCTCTAAGTCTTCACTGCAGCCAGTTTTGTTGAGGAAGGTCCATATGACCCGCCCACAGATTGCATCATGATGGACTGTAGAATCGGCCAATCAACTCTAAGCTTCATTCTGACACCACAGCTGTGAAGCCAGTCGTTACCTTTTGTTTCATATGCAGCTTTGGGGGAAGTCAAAAACATTAAGTTTTTGCTGCTGGTGGTTTTAAATGCTATGTAGATGTAACACTTTGAGAGAAAGTGAGGATTTATTACTTTTTTGTCGTGTTTTGGTTGTTTATTGGTGTGGATTTGCTGCATGTCCCCCATCTGTGATTCATATTGCTGATTATTATTATGTTTTTTGCATAAATATGAATGGTAGAGTATGATTTTTGGGGGTTTATCTTTCATTTTATCCTCCAGTGAAGTGTGTTGAGATATTTAGAAATGAGAGTATTTGAAAAATTTGTCCAGTTTGGACATATTTGGACACGTGTCTAAGCATGAAATTGGACATGCTGGATTATATTATGTCTATGTTGTCTGAATTTTCCAACAAACTCTTTCACAATCTTTACACGTCTTCTACTGTTTAAACGTCAAAACATAACAACAGGAAGTCCTGCTGGGATTTAAGAAAGAAAACTGATGCTTGTTGGAGTTTCAGGCAGCAGCTGCATTGATCCACTGCTGCAGAATTATTGTTGTTAACTTCCTAAAATATCATCTTTGTTTTATTGTCTCTGTCTTGATTTTGCTCCTGTCCTGTTTGATGCTTTTATTGGAGCAGTTTTTGTGGTTAAACTTGGTGAAAAGATGAAATAATGCCGGTGTTCTCTGACCTGGATGTCCACCAGGAAGAACCACAGCATGCAGTAGACGCAGGTGAAGATCCAGACCCCGGTGATGATCCGTTTGGCCCGGGACACGGTGCACACAGTCTGGGCCTTGATGGGATGGCAGATAGCGATGTACCTGGAAGAACCGAAAAAAGCCCTGAGCTGTTTTTATCTCCTCGCTGTGAGAAAAACGCCTTCATCATTCAGACACAGGAAACTGAAAATATTCAGAGCTCAGCTTATTCTGAGGACTTTTTTAATCCTTTTAGCTCCAGCAACAATGAGAGCAGGAACGTCCGATTTAGTCAGGTTTTACATTTTTCATATAAGGTCCCAGAACAAAAGGAGAACCCAAATGGGTTTTTAAAACAAGCTGTAGATTCTCCTGCTTAAAACACGTTAAAGACCTTAAACCAGCATCGGAACAAAGACCTTTGGGTCTCTAATGGTCTCCACAGGCCTGAGTCCAGTCAGAACTTTTGGATCTCTAATGGTCTCCACAGACCTGAATCCAGTCAGAACCTTTGGGTTTCTAACGGTCTCCACAGACCTGAATCCAGTCAGAACCTTTGGGTCTCTAACAGTCTCCACAGACCTGAATCCAGTCAGAACCTTTGAGATGTGGTGGGACAGGAGGTTCTGCAGCACATGTGTGTGGCTGACATGGTGATATGGACCAGAACCTCTGAGGAATATTTCTGACACTTTGTTGAATCTGTGACATGAAGAACTGAATCAGTTCTGAAGGCAGCACAGGGTACAACCTGGGACCAATAAAGTGGACCTAATAAAGTTCTGATGAAGGTGTTCAGAACAGAAACCATCTGACCCAGAATGTGTAAACACAGCTCATAAATCAGAGTTATTAAAAACTGGTCCAGGTCTGTCACTTTTCTTTAGTTATGTTGCATCTCAGTAACCCAGGTAGAACAAATCAAAAAGAAAAAATCAGTAGGTCCTCTGGATGATTCTTCTTTAATGAAACGTTTCGTCTCTCCTCCAAGAGACTTCTTCAGTCTGAGAGTTTCAGGTGAACTCAGCCTTATAAGCTCCGCCTCCACATGGTGGACAAACAGGTTAGTTACATGCAAAAGAGGACCATCGCCTAACAATATGCTTGATTAGCTCTACTGTTCATAGAGGGTCACGTGCCCCATCACCTGGCATTGGTTTGGATGCTGTGGTTATTTGGTGTTTTGTTATCTGTATTTAGTGAATGCAAGCGGGGTTCAACGTCCCCTTGATTTTGTCTCTCTTTCCCTCTTTGTGTTGGTATCGTTGGGACCCTGATTCACACCTTTTGCTCGCAGGGGGCGGAGTCATACTTGCAATAACAGCGTTGTAGGAGGAGGACAACTGGACATGAAGGCCTCCACCTCTGTTTAATGGTAGACTTTTTTTTCACAAAAATGGCTTCCTTTACTCCTCTCTCAAACCAGCGTTCCTCTCTATCAAGGATGAGAACATCTTCATCCCTGAAAGAGTGACCACTGGCCTGTAAATGACTGTAAACTGCAGAGTCCTGGCCTGTAGATGAGTGTAAACTGCAGAGTCCTGACCTGTAGATGAGTGTAAACTGCAGAGTCCTGGCCTGTAGACGAGTGTAAACTGCAGAGTCCTGGCCTGATGATGTAGCTCGTCTGTGCTGGCTCGTTCTTTTCAACAGTGGCTGTTTTTTTTCTCCAATGTATGACTGATCACTGTCCTCCTGACACTTAACAGCATACACTATATTGCTCTGTTTTTGCCGGGGAACTGGATCTTTGGGTTCTGGATCTCCCCAAAGATTGGATTGGATTGGATTGGATTTGGATCCTGGGCGGTTCTGTTGAACCGTGTATTAATCTGCTTTAGTTGTTAAAGAGAGGATTTGGACATTTGTGAAGTGAACCTATTAATAAATAAACTCATATCTGATGAAGTGGTGCCTCTGATGGTTCTGTTCAGAACTCGACCTTCGTCTGAGAACTCTCTTCAGCTCTCAGCATCAGTGAGTGTTTCATTAGCAGAACAAAGTAAATGTCACGGCTCACCTCTCCACGGTGAAGGCAGTGATGGAGCACGAGGACACGTTGATGCCCAGGTACTGCAGGTAGGTGATCCCCAGACACCCGGCGTGTCCATAGATCCAGGTCCCCGTCAGGCTGTCGGACACGTTGGGAAGGCCCGCCGCCACCAGGACTGTCAGGTCGGCGAAGGCCAGGCTCACCAGGTAACAGTTGGTGGGCGTCCTCATGTGGCGCGTGGTGAAGACCACCAGGACCACCATGATGTTTCCCACGATGCCGACGCCGCACACCAGCAGGACCAGGAACACCGACACCGTTTTGTACTCCAGAGAGTCGGAAATGACCGCGCTCAGGGAGATGTTGGTCGGGGTGTCGATCCTGGAGCTCAGGTTGTTGGTCATGGTGCCGTTGGTCAGAGGGTCAGTCCATCAGAGGGTCCGTCCATTAGAGGGTCCGTCCATCAGAGGGTTCATCCATCACAGGGTCCGCCGATCAAAGGGTTAGTCCATCAGAGGGTCAGTCTATCAGAGGGTCCATCCATCAGAGGGTCCATCCATCAGAAGGTCCGTCCATCAGAGCGTACGTCCATCAGAGGGTCCGTCCATCATAGGAACGCCACCACACCTCACTCACACAGTTTCCACTCATTTCACAACAGACAGCAGTTAAATGTTCAACATGGACCAGAGTTTCAGCAGCTGAGGATCTGCTCCTTCTGTCAGTCCCTCAGGTTCTTTATGGATTCATTCCAGGAGGTCCAAACACAGGGCAGAACCAGATCCAGACAGAGGGTCCTGAAAACAAACAAACCAAGTTAATTTAACAAAGAAACAAATGTTGATCTGAGGTTTCTATCATTTGAAGCTAAACATGATCAAATCTAAATAAATACAACCATGAGTCAGATAATCAGTCTGAACTGTTTCAGATAATGACTCTAAACTTCTTCACTGAGTTCTAATCATTCATGAGATTCTTCAGCCTCCAGGAGGAGGAAAATATTCCACATCTTTAATTCTTCTGGGAGAAGCTCTAATGGATGCAGGACGATCGGAGGAGAATCAGCTCATTCATATTTACACAAGAAGCTTCCTAATGGAGTTCAGGCAGTGGACTGATATATGTTCCTGCAGGATCAACACAACTCTGCAGGACAGAACCTGACAGAACCTCCTCTGACAGAACAGAACCTCCTCTGACAGAACAGAACCTCCTCTGACAGAACAGAACCTCCTCTGACAGAACAGAATCTCCTCTGACTGAACAGAACCTCCTCTACCCGCAGCTAAAGGTGTGTGGAAAAACATCACCAAGTGATGCTGCCTATCAACCTGAAGGTCAAAGGTCACTTATTGTCCACCATTCTGCTGGTTCTGATGGATCAAGAGTTGGTTCTGTTGGACCTGGTGTCAGTTCTGTTGGACCAGGTGTTGAATCTGTTGGATCAGGTGTCGGTTCTGTTGGATCAGGAGTTGGCTGGTTTCACCTGACATTTGATCTGAATCATGTTAGAATCTGAGTTTATTCTGACCTTCAGGAGGTGCTGTTTGGTTCTGCTGAAGGAAACCGGGTCGAGCCTGGCTCTGTGTTAAATTCAGAGAAACAGCTAGCTTTTAAGGATCCACAAGTGTTCCTGATTAGGAGACAATATTCAGATGAAGCTGCACTCAAAACATTAAGAAGCTTTCAGCTGAGGTGAGGAAACAATCAGAACCAGATGAAATGTTCTGATCAAACCCACTTCTCTCTCTTTACAATGAAAGCTTTTCAGGTTCCTGCGGGACAAAGTGTTGCACATTTAAAGAATCCATCGTTGGTTATTCAGTCTGCTGCTGAACGCTGATTAAGCTGCGAGGCTTCGGCTCGCTCGTCTGTCGGCGCTGAGCCTCTCCCACAGATTGGACCTGCTCTCCTCAGAACTCTAACAAATTGAGCTGGCTGTGAAATGAAGAGTAATCTGGTGCACACCAGGTGATTTCCTCTGTCAGGTTCAAGGAACTGAGAGGAAGGAGGCGCCAGTTTTTCTTGTTCAGTTTGTTAACTAACGGCTTGTTAACTAACAGATTATTAACTAACTGCTTGTTAACTAATGGCTTGTTAACTAATGGCTTGTTAACTAATGGCTTGTTAACTAACAGATTATTAACTAACTGCTTGTTACCTAATAGATTGTTAACTAACGGTTTGTTAACTAACGGCTTGTTAACTAACGGTTTGTTAACTAACGGCTTGTTAACTAATGGTTTGTTAACTAACGGTTTGTTAACTAAGGGCTTGTTAACTAATGGCTTGTTAACTAAAAGATTATTAACTAACGGCTTGTTAACTAACGGCTTGTTAACTAACAGATTATTAACTAACTGCTTGTTACCTAATAGATTGTTAACTAATGGCTTGTTAACTAATGGTTTGTTAACTAAGGACTTGTTAACTAACAGATTATTAACTAACTGCTTGTTACCTAATAGATTGTTAACTAATGGCTTGTTAACTAATGGTTTGTTAACTAAGGGCTTGTTAACTAACAGATTATTAACTAACTGCTTGTTAACTAATGGTTTGTTAACTAACGGTTTGTTAACTAACAGATTATTAACTAACTGCTTGTTACCTAATAGATTGTTAACTAATGGCTTGTTAACTAACGGTTTGTTAACTAAGGGCTTGTTAACTAACAGATTATTAACTAACTGCTTGTTGACTAACAGATTGTTAACTAATGGCTTGTTAACTAACGGTTTGTCAACTAAGGGCTTGTTAACTAATGGATTGTTAACTAACGGCTTGTTAACTAATGGCTTGTTAACTAACGGTTTGTTAACTAACAGATTATTAACTAACTGCTTGTTACCTAATAGATTGTTAACTAATGGCTTGTTAACTAATGGTTTGTCAACTAAGGGCTTGTTAACTAATGGCTTGTTAACTAACAGATTATTAACTAACTGCTTGTTAACTAACAGATTGTTAACTAACGGTTTGTTAACTAATGGCTTGTTAACTAACGGCTTGTTAACTAACAGATTATTAACTAACGGCTTGTTACCTAATAGATTGTTAACTAATGGCTTGTTAACTAACGGTTTGTTAACTAAGGGCTTGTTAAATAACGGCTTGTAAACTAACAGATTATTAACTAACTGCTTGTTAACTAACAGACTGTTAACTAACAGTTTGTTAACTAATGGCTTATTAACTAACGGCTTGTTAACTAATGGCTTGTTAACTAACGGTTTGTTAACTAACGGTTTGTTAACTAACGGCTTGTCAACTAATGGCTTGTTAACTAATGGCTTGTTAACTAACAGTTTGTTAACTAACGGCTTGTTAACTAACAGATTGTTAACAAACAGCTTGTTAACTAACGGCTTGTTAACTAACATATTGTTAACTAATGGCTTGTTAACTAACAGATTGTTAACTAACTGCTTGTTACCTAATAGATTGTTAACTAATGGCTTGTTAACTAACAGTTTGTTAACTAATGGCTTGTTAACTAACAGATTATTAACTAACTGTTAACTGTCAGATTATTAACTAACTGCTTGTTAACTAACAGATTGTTAACTAATGGCTTGTTAACTAATGGCTTGTTAACTAACAACTTGTTAACTAACTGCTTGTTAACTAACAGTTTGTTAACTAACGGCTTGTTAACTACGGCTTGTTAACTAACAGATTGTTAACTAAAGGCTTGTTAACTGTTTGTTAACTAATGGCTTATTAACTAACAGATTGTTAACTAACTGCTTGTTACCTAATAGATTGTTAACTAATGATTTGTTAACTAACAGATTGTTAACTAACTGCTTTTTACCTAATAGATTGTTAACTAATGGCTTGTTAACTAACGGTTTGTTAACTAAGGGCTTGTTAACTAACGGCTTGTTAACTAAAAGATTATTAAGTAACTGCTTGTTAACTAACAGATTATTAACTAACTGCTTGTTAACTAACAGATTGTTAGCTAATGGCTTGTTAACTAATGGTTTGTTAACTAAGGGCTTGTTAACTAACTACTTGTTAACTAACTGCTTGTTAACTAACAGATTGTTAACTAACTACTTGTTACCTAATAGATCATTAACTAATGACTTGTTAACTAACAGATTGTTAACTAACTGCTTGTTTCCTAATAGATTGTTAACTAATGGCTTGTTAACTAACGGTTTGTTAACTAAGGGCTTGTTAATTAACTGCTTGTTAACTAACAGATTATTAACTAACTGCTTGTTAACTAACAGATTGTTAACTAATGGCTTGTTAACTAAGTGCTTGTTAACTAACGACTTGTTATCTAACTGCTTGTTAACCAACAGTTTATTAACTAATGACTTGTTAACTAACTGCTTGTTATCCAACAGTTTATTAACTAACGGCTTGTTAACTATGGCTTGTTAACTAAGAGATTGTTAACTAACGGTTTGTTAACTAAGGGCTTGTTAATTAACGGCTTGTTAACTAAAAGATTATTAACTAACTGCTTGTTAACTAACAGATTGTTAACTAATGGCTTGTTAACTAATGGTTTGTTAACTAAGGGCTTGTTAACTAAAAGATTATTAACTAACGGCTTGTTAACTAACGGCTTGTTAACTAATGGCTTGTTAACTAATGGTTTGTTAACTAAGGGCTTGTTAACTAACGACTTGTTAACTAACAGATTGTTAACTAATGGCTTGTTAACTAATGGTTTGTTAACTAAGGGCTTGTTAACTAACGACTTGTTAACTGACTGCTTGTTAACTAATGGCTTGTTAACTAATGGTTTGTTAACTAAGGGCTTGTTAACTAACGACTTGTTAACTGACTGCTTGTTAACTAATGGCTTGTTAACTAACGGCTTGTTAACTAACAGATAGTTAACTAACAGATTGTTAACTAACTGCTTGTTAACTAATGTCTTGTTAACTAATGGCTTGTTAACTAACGGCTTGTTAACTAACAGATTGTTAACTAACGGCTTGTTAACTAACGGCTTGTTAACTAACAGCTTGTTAACTAACGGCTTGTTAACTAATGGCTTGTTAACTAACGGCTTGTTAACTAACGACTTGTTAACTAACAGATTGTTAACTAACGGCTTGTTAACTAACGGCTTGTTAATTAATGGCTTGTTAACTAATGGCTTGTTAACTAACAGATTGTTAACTAACAGATTATTAACTAAGGGCTTGTTAACTAACGGCTTGTTAACTAACAGATTATTAACTAACGGCTTGTTAACTAACAGATTGTTAACTAACGGCTTGTTAACTAACTGCTTGCTAACTAACAGATTGTTAACTAACGGCTTGTTAACTATGGCTTGTTAACTAACAGATTGTTAACTAATGGCTTGTTAACTAACGGCTTGTTAACTAATGGCTTGTTAACTAATGGTTTGTTAACTAACAGTTTGTTAACTAACGGCTTGTTAACTAACAGATTGTTAACTAACTGCTTGTTAACTAACAGCTCATTAACCAACTGCTTGGTAACTAGCAGCTCATTAACTAACTGCTTGGTAACTAACAGCTCATTAACTAACTGCTTGTTAACTAACAGCTCATTAACCAACTGCTTGGTAACTAGCTGCTCATTAATTTTGGTAACTAACCACTTGTTAACTGTTTGTTAGCTTGTTAACTTACTGCTCATTTTTTCATTTAACTTTCTTAAAGGATCCTCATTACTCTCGGCTGCAGCAGAGACTGTTCTTCCTGGTGGGTCCATGTTACAAACTTTACAAACAGTCATAATTAAAGACTTTAAAATTCTAATAAAATTAAAAAGCAGAAACACAAACAGACAACAGCAACATTTTACGTGTCACAAAAGCATGTCACAAACCAGTTAACCAACAGGTTAACCCGTGGTTTGGAGAACAGCATGTAAAACATTAACAAATCCTGGCTTTATTTTACAAAATAAGAGCTGTAAGATTTATTAGTAGGAAGTGCTGTGGTCACCCAACAAATACAATATTTCAGCTGTTGAAGGCGTTAACATTAACATTCGATTGATTATAATATTTTACAAGTTATAAATCTCATGAAAGATAAATATTCAGTTGAAATTTGTTGAGAGAAAGTCATCCTAACCTGAAGGGAAGAGAGATTTTAATAAAAACCTTTTGGAACCAGAGCGCTGCTGGACTTCTGTGGAATCATCTTATAAATACCTCTAAAACTATCCCTGTGTTTAAAAAGAAGAGGAACTTATCAGGGAAACGTGCTTCGGTTTGAAGTAGTTAGTGGAACTAACATATGGAGATATCTAATGTTTTATTTTTTACATTTGGAGATCAGTCATGTTTGAGTTTCTTGAAGTTATTATTAGTTTTTTATTGGTGCAGATTGATATTGTTCTTCACTCTGCTCCCTTTTTATTCAGGGCGTGATTTACTTTTAATTTTACTGTTTAAAGATTATTTGGTTTGTTGAATGAAAGAAATGAATAAAATAAAACACTAAAAATAAATGAGAAGTTATTATCTGTTTAGGTTCTAAACTATTTCCAAGCAGCTAAACGTGGCTGAAGTGAGCTGCAGCTGCTGCTCTGATCAGAGCTGACTGACAGGAAGGCAGCAGCTGAAAACCTGGAAATCAGCAAATAACAACAAAATAAAGAAAAGAGCCGAAGATCTGCAGCTTCTGTCTGTTCCACTCAGCAGAGACCCGAACGTTTCAGGTTCTGTCCTCAGCTGAATCCATCTTCACAAGATTGAGTCTTATTTAAAGGGAAATAAAAGAAACTCACCTTAAGGTTAATGTTTGCATCATTTCAGCTCCATCCTGAACTGCTTCCATGAGCTGAGAAAAGAAAAGTCTCCTGTGATTCTCAGAGGCTGTGTGCAGCAGCAGAGCCATGCTTTAACTGTTCTCTACACACACACACACACACACACACACACACACACACACACACACACACACACACACACACACACACA
>NW_013953411.1:120062-121016 GCF_001266775.1 Austrofundulus limnaeus
ACAGGATCAAACATCTGTCAGCTACAGGATCAAACATCTGTCAGCTACAGGATCAAACATCTGTCAGCTGCAGGCTCACGCTGGCCCTGCTGGAGTCACAGGAACTGAAGATCTGTGTGTGAAGCAGTGAACACAACACAAGACCCTCATTTCTGATGGTCTCCAGAGAGAAGAGGAGGTAAACAGGTTCACCACAACACCTCTGCAGGTCCAAAGTCCAGAGCTGCTGTCAGAACCCAGCAGACCTTGGCTCCCAGGCTGAAGGCCATCCTTCAGCAGCTGCTGATAACCTCCAGCTTCCCTCTGCTCACCTCAGATCATCAGCTGTTTGTTGCTTTAAAGCAGACAGCTGAAGCTCTGCAGGAGCCCAGGAGCAGGCCGCTGGATGAACAGCATGAAGAAATGAAAAGCTCTCCAACGTTTCCCCCTGTGGCCTCCAGTATTAATGAGAAATGTGTTGACAGGACCCTGCAGGGAACCTGTGGTCCCAAACAGGGACAAGTTCAGGATCAGGTTCTCCTCAGATCCATCTCTGCTGGTCCCGCCCTTCAGGCTGAAGCCATTCATCACACGTCAGACACCAGCTCTTAGATCAACACAACACTTTGATTTGTTACATCTCACTTCAGTCATGGTTAAAGGTGTTCCTGTCACAATAAAAGTCTACAGGTGTGTTGAAGGAAACAGAGACATCAGAAGTGACATCATCAGGCTGTAAATCCTCCATCTGAAGCTGTGATCGGACAAATGTGTTCAAACAGCATTATACCAAAAACAGTTACACCCACTGAGATAAACCAGGCTTTTACTTTGAAATTTGTAGGAGGTCTTCCTGTCTCTGCTGTTCCTCAGGCTGATGTTTGTCCTCTGTGTGCCTCCTGGCAGAGCTGCTGTCAGGACTCATGGGTTCCACACACACACACACACACACACACACACACACACACACACACA
>NW_013953411.1:122843-124042 GCF_001266775.1 Austrofundulus limnaeus
ATTCTATTCTATTCTATTCTATTCTATTCTATTCTATTCTATTCTATTCTATTCTATTCTATTCTATTCTATTCTATTCTATTCTTAATAAAACATGTTATAAATTCCATTTTACTGCTTATGACCACGCCCCCTCCAGCTGCGCCTGCGCGCCGCGGACAGCTTCTGACCACGCCCCCTCCTGCTTCGGTCCGTCGGCAGTAGATGACGCTGAGGTAACTAACGTGTTTTGTGCGCCGTGCGGGCTCATTTTCTTCTCCGCGACAGCGGTTGAAATAAACCGGTAATCGTTGATCGTAGTGCTGTAAAAGCCGGTGTCCGTCGGTGCGGTCTCCGTTAACGCAGCAGCGCCGTCAGTAAAGAGCTCCGGGTCGGCCAGGTGAATGAGAATGTGTGCTTGTTAGCGGCTAGCTGTTAGCTAAGCTTCGGGGAGGCTAACGTTGTTGCCGTAAAGAGCTCGAGAGTCCCGCCGCATCGTGTCGATGCTAATCAGCAACGGGCGCTTATTAAAGTCGCCAAGCTCATCAGTTCATGTGTTTATAATGTTAGTGGGAGTTTGTGGTTCGGTTCGGACTGTTTGTGCTCAGTTAGCCCGCTCAAAGCGCGTCGCCGGGTTCTGGGCCTAGTTGTCAGCTAGCGCGACCTGCTGTTGTAAGTGTTACAACCTTTCATTTCGCTGCAGGATAACATGTCTTAGCTTTGACACAATCATAGATTTGAACACACTGAAACATTTAAACAGTTTAGTTTAAGTGCTTTAATAACTGTTTTAATAGTTTAGTAATGTTAGTAGTGGTGATTAGCAGCGTCGGAAGCTAAGTGGCCCTGCTGTCTGTTTTCTGACAAGAAAAAAAACATTATCTTTTTTGTTTTTATGCATCACGTGATCTGCTGTTCTGCCTTCTTTGTGTTTATTATAACTGAACTGATCCCATGTGTGGGGCTTAAATTACAAATACCCTTATCAGCCATGACGTTATGATCAGTGTTGAATAATCTGCTAATAGATCAATAAATAACAGACTAAGACACAATAATCTGCTAATAGATCAATAAATAATAGACTAAGACACAATAATCTGCTAATAGATCAATAAATAATAGATTAAGACACAATAATCTGCTAATAGATCAATAAATAATAGACTAAGACACAATAATCTGCTAATAGATAAATAAATAATAGACTAAGACACAAT
>NW_013953411.1:125043-127992 GCF_001266775.1 Austrofundulus limnaeus
ATATTTATGTATTATTGTAACCAACAAGACAAATTAAGTCATATATATGGATTTAATTATGACATCAGAATGATCCAGGTATCAAAATGTAGCTTTTAAAGACAAGAACCTGAAAATGTAATTAGGTCATTTTGACCTAATTTGACTTAATCCTCGTTTCGATACGATGGCTCACATATGTGGATTGCTGTGCAGCACTTTGGTGCAGATTGTAGCTGTTTTTAAAAGTGATTTATAAATAACATTGAGTTATTTTCATGGCTTTGATTCCCAGTAATGTGTGAATCTGAGGTCTGGTGTTGGAGGACATGTTGGTGTGTTTAGTAACATCCAACAAACATGGACCCTGATCCATCTGACCAGAACACTACCTGCTCCATGGTCCAGTTTATGATGCTCAGTAGTGTTAGGAGGTGGGCCCAGGTCTGCACGGACCCCCTGAACCTTCTGCAGATACACAAACAGATACACAAACACAACAAACTGAGATGGGTTCTATTATCAGAACCTGCAGGAACCTTTTCACCATTTTGGATCTTAACCAGCTCTTCTGTTGGATCGGAACAGCGAGGGTCAGGGTTCAGTCCAGACCTGCATCAGTGGTCATCACTCTTAACCCTGGCCCTGTTTTTCCACATCTCCTCCTTTGCATCATTTTTAGTCTGTTTTCTCAGATTAACAGCAGATCTGTTCTGATCCAGTCTCCAGCTACCAGTGTTGTATAAAGTACCTCAAAGTGATACTTGAGTAAAAGTACAAGTATCTAAACATAAAAGTACTTTGGTAAAACTTAAAGTCTTCTAAAAATATTACTTGAGTAAAAGTCTTAAAGTATCTGCTTTTTTGTACTTAAGTATCAAAAGTAAATTTCTGACACAAAATCTACTTAAGTATTAAAAAGTAAAAGTACTGAGTAAAAGTGAGCAGTTAGATTTTCCAAAATGACATTTATTGGGAGGTGACTTCTCCAAAAACTATATTTTCTAACAGCGTGCAGCTGTGATGGGTTGTGTACAAGCTAATAGTGTGTCAGAATGGTATATATTTATACTTCTCATCCAAACACAATTAAATTCACTCTATAGGAGACACAGTTTATCAGGAGAGGATTTTTTATAACAACTCAGAATAAAACAGGAGTAACAACTTTCTACTTCTTACCTTTTTTAAAAATGTAGTGAGTAGAAAGTACAGATAATTGTGTAAAAAGTACGCTGAAAAATAATTAAGTAAAGTACAGATAACCAAAGTTTCTACTTAAGTACAGTAACAAAGTATTTGTACTTAGTTACTTTACAACTCTGCCAGCTACCAGTGTTTGTTTTTCTCTGGGCTGTCAGTGGTCATAATGTTTTGGCTGATGGGTGTATTTGCTCTCACAGTGTAAAGCTCAACTGGAACATGATGTTTGTGTTCTTACAGAACCTTGTGTTTCCCATCAGAACCTTCTCTGATGGATCCTCCTGAGAGCCCCACACAGTCTCCTCAGTCTCCTGAGGAGGAGGACAGGGCTCTTTCTGACAGCGAGCTGCTGCAGTCTCCTGATGAAGACGAGGACAGAGTCCTCTCAGACAGCGAGCTGCTCCACGACGAAGATGAAGCAGCAGAGAGCCACGGGAGAGGCCTGGACTTTGAGGACGAGGTGGTCCCTGACTTTATCTCTGACCCAGAAGACGAGGAGCCGGTTGCAGAGGGACAGGAGGAGGAGACCATCGTGCTCATGGATGGTGATGATGATGATGATGATGATGATGATGATGAGGTTCCACAGAGAGCTCACTTGTATGAGGAAGAGGATGGAGTTGTTGACACTCCTCTGTCTCCGGACTCGGAGATAGACCAAGTCAGGCACCTCGACGAGTCTGAAGACGATGCAGAAGACGTTTACAGGAAGGACGTCTCTGCAGAGCGAGCAGCAGTGGAGGGTCCTGATGAAGAGGAGGGTCTGAACCAGGTGGAGGACATGAGGAGAGCTGAAGAGAGACGAGCCGCTGCAGTGAGGGACATGAAGGACGACTCTGCGTCCGTGTCTCGTGAGCTGGACGAACACGAGCTGGACTATGATGAGGAGGTACCTGAAGAGCCCAGCGTCCCTGTGCACGATGAAGAGGAAGACGAGGAAGACACCAGAGCAGAAGGAGGAGAGGAGGAGGAGCAGCAGGAGAGGGAAGTAAAGAGCAGAAAGGAGAAGAAACCCATCCTCCCTCCATCTCCCAGAGAGCCTGAGTCAAAGAGGAGGGACGAGTCCAGGCCTGACAGGCTCCGCAGAGATTCCTTCAGAGACAAGAAGAAGGAGGAAGATGATGGAGAGATCGATGAAGGAGAGATTGATGTAAGTGATTCTGGGTTTTACTGTGTGAGATTAGGATTAGAATAATCTGATTTCCTCTGTTTCTACAGAAAACTTGATCATAAACAAGAACAGAGTTCATGAATATATCTGTTTCTGTCACTCACTGTCTCACAGTCTCACAGTCTCACTGTCTCACTGTCTCACTGTCTCACTGTCTCACTGTCTCACTGTCTCACTGTCTCACTGTCTCACTGTCTCACAGTCTCACTGTCTCACTGTCTCACTGTCTCACTGTCTCACTGTCTCACTGTCTCACAGTCTCACAGTCTCACTGTCTCACTGTCTCACAGTCTCACAGTCTCACTGTCTCACTGTCTCACTGTCTCACAGTCTCACAGTCTCACTGTCTCACTGTTTCACTGTCTCACAGTCTCACAGTCTCACAGTTTCACTGTCTCACAGTCTCACTGTCTCACAGTCTCACTGTCTCACTGTTTCACTGTCTCACTGTCTCACTGTCTCACAGTCTCACTGTCTCACAGTCACTGTCTCACTGTTTCACTGTCTCACTGTTTCACTGTCTCACTGTTTCACTGTCTCACTGTTTCACTGTCTCACTGTTTCACTGTCTCACTGTTTCACTGTCTCACTGTCTC
>NW_013953411.1:136495-139012 GCF_001266775.1 Austrofundulus limnaeus
CTGTCTGTCCCTCTCTGTCCTACACATCTGTCTGTCCCTCTCTGTCCTACACATCTGTCTGTCCCTCTCTGTCCTACACATCTGTCTGTCCCTCTCTGTCCTACACATCTGTCTGTCCCTCTCTGTCCTACACATCTGTCTGTCCCTCTCTGTCCTACACATCTGTCTGTCCCTCTCTGTCCTACACATCTGTCTGTCCCTCTCTGTCCTACACATCTGTCTGTCCCTCTCTGTCCTACACATCTGTCTGTCCCTCTCTGTCCTGCACATCTGTCTGTCCCTCTCTGTCCTGCACATCTGTCTGTCCCTCTCTGTCCTGCACATCTGTCTGTCCCCCTCTGTCCTACACATCTGTCTGTTTCTTGGTTTTACAGGATCTGGTTGTCTGAAATGAAAATAAATGGTTACGCTCACCCCTGCCAGATTATATCCACTCAAATCTCTAAAATCTGATTGGATTACCTCTGACTAACCAGATGTAGGAAGTTTCCAGAAACTTTCAGTAGGAAGTTGAGTTGAGGAATTTGGAAATAATCCAAATTGGAAATGTGGCTGTTAAATTGTGACATTGCTTTGGTTCCTCACCGTTACACAACTGATGTAAGTGAGAAGACTTCCTGTGTGTTCCTAATTAAACAAACGGGTGATTTGATTGGCTGTGGGTCCGTGCACACTGCCACCACAAGCACTTGGGTCCAAATTTTGAGCCACCTGACTTTTATATAAATATTGACTTCCTGTTTTGTGTTTCCTGGGCCACAACTTCCTCAGACTGAAGGCACTCTGAACTTGTGACCACGCTGTAGGGTGTTAAAAAGCTTCAGGTCATTCTTTCAGAGAATTCACCTCAAACTTTTCAGGGGAAGTAGCAGGAACCTGTGGCTAATCCAAACTCTGTGTTTACACATGTTATATGTATGTTGTCTGTTGTTTATTTACTGTTTTAAAGGGTTAAAAACACACAGGTGGGTCAGGATGGGTCGTCTGAACACAGCTCCTTCTGTTAAAACCAAACAAACCTGCAGTTTACTGTCAGCTGAGTTCACCTCAGGCCCGGTTCATGACTTCTGACCCGACTGGTCCAGTTCTGTCACAGCTGTGGACTCTGTTCTCCATGTCTCCACACCAAAGAGTGTGTGTGCAGTGTACAGCAGCCCATCACTGAACAGATAATACATTCTGCACATTTACTGAGTATTACTGAATATTCACTGAATATTACTGAATATTACCTAATATTTACTGAATATTACCTAATATTTACTGAATATTACTGAATATTACCTAATATTCACTGAATATTACTGAATATTACCTAATATTTACTGAATATTACCTAATATTTACTGAGTATTACTGAATATTACCTAATATTTACTGAATATTTACTGAATATTACCTAATATTTACTGAATATTCACTGAATATTACTGAATATTTCCTAATATTTACTGAATATTTCCTGCTCAGAGACAGTCAGGACATGGTCTCCTGTGACCTCAGGACAGGTGGACAGGTGGACAGGCAGAGTTGGGACAGATCTTGAACATAACGGTGTGTCCTCTCGCTCTGTTAGTTTTAGTGTTAGCTAATGTTGATTAGCATGGCAGCCATGTTGAATCCATCCTCTGTGTATGATGTGGTAAAAAGGGTTTAATTGTGTAGAAAGTCTGAATGTTGAGGTCAGATCTGTGGTAAAGGACAGGATGTTTGCTCCACCTCCTGTTTCTGTTTTTATCAGAGTTGATGAAGCCCACAGGTCGATCATGTTTAGTCTAAACCTGTGATGTCATGTGTTGTTTGTGTACAGGATGATGACCTGGAGGAGGGGGAGGTCAAAGATCCTTCAGACAGGAAGATCAGACCCCGCCCCATCTGCAGGTTCTTCATGAAAGGTAGGTGTTGACTCAGGACTCTGCTAACACCAGGAGGTTGAATAAAAACATCTGATTGTTGTGTTGAATGCTCTGATGTGTTCCTCCAAAGATCCTTTATTTGATTTAGAAATTTATTCATTTCATTTGTAACATTATATACACAACAAAGAACAGAAAACATGCAATCAAACCACCTTCCTGTGGTCTGTTTAGGTGGGTCTGGATCTGCAGTTCTCCAGACTCTGAAGTCAGACGTGTTGTCCAGCAGAGGGCGCTGTTTAACTTTACAACTTTAGTTTTTATTAGTCAATCAGTCACTTTATGACGAATCAAGTGACCTCATAATGTTTTTAAAGGGATCAAGGATCAGTTGTAACATTAGACTTTATTTGATAAACATATATTTTAACTGTAAAATAAAGACTGTAAAAAAACTGTAGGCTGTTTATTTTAGTAAATTTTAAAATATATATTTTAAGACAGACGGAGCCATTTTATTTGCACACAAAGCATTCTGGGTAAATGATGACGTGGATAGGTCCTCGGTGCGAGGCTGCTAGCGAGCTATATCCACCCTGAAGGTTAATCTTGGACAATATCTGAGTAAAGGTGACTGACGGCGGTCAGTCACCTTTACTCA
>NW_013953411.1:139230-141757 GCF_001266775.1 Austrofundulus limnaeus
TGAGTAAAGGTGACTGACCGCCGTCAGTCACCTTTACTCAGATATTGTCCAAGATTAACCTTCAGGGTGGATATAGCTCGCTAGCAGCCTCGCACCGAGGACCTATCCACGTCATCATTTACCCAGAATGCTTTGTGTGCAAATAAAATGGCTCCGTCTGTGTTAAAATATATTTTACAGTTAAAATGTATGTTTATTAAATAAGGTCTTAATGTTACAACTAATCAGGGATCCCTTTTAAAAACCAGCTGATCTAATTTTACAATATGAGGGAATAAATACTGTAAAAATAAAACAATACCTTAAACATTTGTTTACCTGTAAACATTAAAATGTCTGCAACACATAAATGCGATGTGGGGGTCTGAATGGACAATGAGTCCGTTGTTGTTGTTGTTGTTGTTGTTGTTAGGAAGTGGGAACTTGTTTGTGTTCTGATCTCATGTCTCAGGAACAGAAGTGTCACTGTTAGCTCAGCGTCTTGCTGCAGTTTATTAAAGAACATTGTTTCTATCAGGAAACTGTACGTGGGGCATGAACTGCAGGTTCATCCACCCTGGCTTCAATGACAAAGGAAACTATTCCCTCATCAGTAAACCAGATCCTTTCTCACCTAATGGAGCCCCCCCCGGAGGACCACACCCCCTGATACCCAACAACCCCTGGGTGAGGCGCTGCACACATGAATATCAGGATTCACTTTGTCTGACTGATGGCGTGTGAGCCGGAAACCATAAATGACTGTTTCCATGTCGCAGGCCGGTCCTGCGGTGGAGGAACTCCCCCCTCCACCTCCGCCGGTGGAACCTCCTGTGGAGAGCGCCTGGGAGCGAGGGCTGAGGCACGCCAAAGAGGTAACAGCTTTATTTAGGAAGCAGCAGGTCACAGAGTCGGCTCAGGGCTCTGTTCAAACATTCATACATCCTAATAAATATCTTATATTAAAGAGAAATGTGTCAGTTTTACAGTCTGCAGCAGAAACTCTGGTCTTATCAAAGAAAACAGAGTCATTAAACAAACAGCTGCACAGAAAGAACTACTGAACCTGAGTGTATTAAAGACAAAGTCCTGTTTGTGTACGTGAAGGGGGCGGGGCTTAACGCTGATGAGACGCAGCAGCCTGCAGACCTAAAAACTGATTTAAACTTGTTGAGTTTTTAATGTCAGCTTTTAAACTGAGACTGATTCACCTGTAAACCTGAGGCTGCCTGACCTTTGACCTGTAGCCCCTAACCTGATCAGCAGCAGCCGAAAGGTTCACTTCAGCTTCCTTTGAACAGAAATGAGCTGTGTGCACAGGAAGCAGTAAGAAAATACCAACAGGTCCTGAAGAAGGCTTGTCTGGGTGTCAGAACTCTGGTTCTGGTTCTGAAAAAGGCCAGTCTGAAGGCTCCTGCATACTCCCTTCGAACTGCTGAAATGAGTTCGGATTGTCACAGTTTCATGACAAAAACTGCATCATTTTGTTCACATTGCTGACATTTGGGCAGCTTCTTGACACAACCCACGGGTCGAACTCTTTGCCTCCTCCACATAAGAACTTACTGTGTGAAGTTTGTGCTGAAAGTGCTCAGAAGCTGCATCTTATTTGAACCGCTCGCTTCAAACAAAACAAAAAAGCGACTCGCTTCATGAGCCGATTGTAAATGTTAAATGGACTGTACGTATACAGCACCTTTCTATCCATCCAGGACACTCAGAGCTCTTCACACTACAATCTGTGTCCTCATTTACCCATTCACACAGCACTCTGTTAGCTCTCTACAAAGATAACATGTACAATCAGCTATGGAGACTAATCAGTGCCAATCACATTCATACACTGATGGGACACATCAGAGGCATTAGGGCTGAAGTGCCTTGCCCAAGGACGACACAACTGAGACAGCTGGACGGGGGTTCGAACCGGTGACCTTCCTGTTCCAGGACGACTCCCCTAACCACTGTGCTACAGCCAGAAGAGGCAATTAATAAAGAGTCAAACGGCCAAAACACATGGATGGAGATAAAACAATCATTTTCCACGGTGGAATCTGACTGATAAAAACGTTGGAGCTTTAACCAGGACAGATTTGTGGATAAATAACATCGGGTGACGAGTCTCTGACTTTTTTTCACATTGCGGACTTCAGCGGGAGGAACCCCCTGTAGTGACGTATGCTGCAGCGGGAGGGGTTTCCCAGGAGCTCGGTGCGGGGTGTCTCAGGGACTAAGTTGTGTGCAAAAACAAATGCCACACAACCACGTGACTGCGCATCGACTGTTTGGCTTCAGAGGGAGTATGTAAAGGTTTCAAGTGTCAGAACTCTGGTTCTGGTTCTGTTTCAGGTCCTGAAGAAGGCCAACATCCGTAAGGAGCAGGAGCCCGACTTCGAGGAGAAACGTTTCAACGTGACGATCGGCGAGGATGAGAAAGAGTTGGACAAAGAGAACGAGTTCTTCAGAGAACGCAGCTACCGCATCATCAGAGAGTATGTCCACACACACACACACACACACACACACACACACACACACACACACACAC
>NW_013953411.1:142662-154698 GCF_001266775.1 Austrofundulus limnaeus
TATACACAGTGGTCCCAGGCTCTTTAAACAGTGGTCCCAGGCTCTGTATACACAGTGGTCCCAGGCTCTTTAAACAGTGGTCCCAGGCTCTGTATACACAGTGGTCCCAGGCTCTTTAAACAGTGGTCCCAGGCTCTGTATACACAGTGGTCCCAGACTCTGTGTACACAGCGGTCCCAGACTCATTAAACTCAGGGGGTAGTGTCCCTCTGCAGCCAGGGCAGGACCCATTGGGTTTTTTCTATTAGAATAACTCTAAACAGTTAATTTTTTTAACGTGAGGACACATTCAGGGGAATCCCCTCAGTTCTTCATCCTCCCCAGCTGACTGACTCTTTAGACACCTGGGCTGTGCAGGTGAGGGCTTTAGCTCCTCCTCTGACCCCTGACGACGAGTTCATCTGCAGGAACAAAGACATTTAGTCCTTTTCAATCCACCACTTTTGAACCAGAAAGCAGCCTGAGCTCAGTGGCATGGTGCCAGTGGTGTTGTTGACACCTCACAGTGGAAACTAAATATAGTAAATATAACTTCAGATCTTTGTTCACATTACTCAAGTCTTTGATGACAAAGTGTTAATGAATAAAGGACGGGCCGGCCTTTCTTCCTTTGTTGGGTTCTCTGGTTTTGAAACGGTGGATTTTCCTGTTGCCTTCATCATCAACAAGTGGGTGTCCACACCTTGTTTTGTTTAGTCATTAACTCATTACCATGTTGAAACAAACTGCACTTGTTGTTGTTGTTTTAAGATTTTCATCAACTTTCCAGGTCTGATGTAACTCAGCTGCAGACTTTCCTGTCACTCATCCTCAGAATATCCACAGAGTTTATTGTGGCTGTGTAAAGTTGTGCTAATAAAACGAGCACCCACCCATTGCTGGAGGTTTTTCCATCAAGCTGGTTCAATAAAGTCTTTAAACATCCTGTAACTGTGGTCCTCTGCTGCCTTTATGCTTTCATGTGCCCTACTTCCTTTATTCCTTTCTCAAAGGAAACTCAAATTACAGCTAAAAATAACTTCCTGTTCTATTTTTAGCTCCGAGTTGTGCTGAAAATAACTTTTTGTTTTGTGCCTGTGGAGTCATTCCCTCACACACACACACACTCACGATGTGCGGTTGTTCTTGGTGTTGAAAGTCAGATTATGTAATCCCATGTGTGACGTTGTTCTTTGCAGTGAATGTGGACACACACGCACTGACAGGCCTTCAGCTCTTGTTTAGTTTCTATGTCCACCCCAACAAATGTTTACCTTGTAGACGGAGCTGGCCACTCACGTCTTGATGTCATCAGCACCAAAACAGCTGGTTTCACAGATGAGGAAAATCCCTTTGATGCTGCAAATAATTTGACTTTTTGTCTAATGGAAATTACATAATGACATCGATGACAGAAGCAGTTCATTTATTTTAAGTAAAAAGCAGCCTTTGTGTGATTTTTGTTTTCATTCTTCACTCTATGAAATTTATTTTTTTATTCATTTAAGAAAAAAATATATGCAATAAAAAACACAAATCATAAAGGAAATAAAATGATGTAGAAAGAAAAAAATGTTACATCTGCCCCCTTTTTTGTCATTAAAACACAAATTCAAACAATAAAATTAAAGAGAAAACCCATATCACCGCACTCTACTGTATCATATTTCTTCAACAAACTAACGTTATCATTCTCTTAAACGTACAGATTGATTCAGCAGTTTAACATCACTCTCAGTGTTATTCTAACTTCAAATAATAAAATAATGTATTTGATTTGTGGCTGTAATGTTTTCCAGTAATAATTCTTACAGCTCTTCTCTGTAATATAAAAATGGTTTGTAATTGTTTTGAATGCTTTTCCCCAAACTTCAATACAATAAAGTGTGGAATAATCATTACATCATTATACAATATATTAAATTTTATCATTCAATAACTTTTACTTTATACAGCAATGCAACTGATTTTACCATTTTTATTCTTTCTTTGTGTGTGGTTTCATGTCAGGTTTTTATCAATAACACCAATTCCTCACTGACTCTACAGACCTCAACACCCTCAACTCGAAATGTCCTGTTACAGATATCATTTTAGTTTTATCCTAATCATTTATTTAATTTGTTTTTTCACAAACTGCTTGTATCATCTCCAACACCTGTTCAAATAAAACACTTCAAAAGCCCCGACACACTAACCACGTCATTCATGTACAAAATAAACACTTTTGGTCCAAGTACAGAACCCTGAGGAACTCCACAGCTAATGTTACAGAATTCAGATCTTTATTTACCTGAACAAACTGTTTCCTTTTATTCAAATAGATACAGCTGTAGTGCTAATCCTCTAATGCTGTATTCATTCAGCTTTTCAAGAAGAGCGTTATGATCAATAACTAGTTTTGATCAGCAGCAGTTATCACTTCCATTAATTCCCTAACTTATCCATTGATGTTAAAATATTTATTCTGAACCCTTATTGACTACTGCTTAAAATATTGTGTTAATAAATTGATCTAATCTGCTCACAAATAATTTCTCTAACATTTTTGAAAATGGTGGCGACGAGGATATTGGTCTGTAATTATTGTTCTTATAGAGAGGAGTTATCTTTAGCTATTTTCATATAGTCTGTAAATATGTTCCTGATAAAGATAAATTACATGTGTAATAGATCAATAACACTTTTATCTGCAGAAAGTTGAGAAGTTTTAAATATAAAGTTTAGCTTCACTAAACACTGATCTGTATCAGTTTGTGGTTTTCTTATTATTCATTCTCTTTATTTTTATTAATATTTTTATTGTTATTAAATCATTAGGTTTAAATCTGTGAATGAGAAAAAGCTGTTAAAATAAAAAGGCTATTTTTGTTTTCCTTGTTTACTTGCAGGAATGAGCAAAGACATTTTTTCATTGCTTTTTAATGAATTGTAAAAATAGCTGTGCCACGTTCCTGGAGGAACCGGTCTCATCAGGACTCACCTGTCCGGTTCCATTCAGCCTCGTCGTGAGCCGTGTTTGATCTGAGTGTTTATAAAGTCCTGCAGGGGATATTTTCTTTAACAATAGGCTCTTTATGTCTCTGTAAGTGGTCAAACCTGTTGATTATCACAGTTTGTGTCTGCTCTTTGACAATATTAGAGTCAAATTTTACAGATTTGAATAAAAACTTCAAATATTAACCCAGTAAAACAGACGGTTCATCTAAAAGTCAGAGTTTTAATCAGAAGCATTTTATTTGAATAGTTTGATCCAGCAGACAGCAGTATTCATGTTTTCATCTTCTCAGCAGGCTGATGGAACCCCCCTCCAAGAAGGACATGGGCCCGCTTCTGAGACGACCAGACGAGTGGAAGGACCCGTGGCGCCGGTCCAAATCTCCACGCAGACGGCCCGGGATGGGCTCTCCGCCTCGAGGCCGGCGGCGCCATCGCCCCTCGGGCTCCTCGGTGTCTTTGTCCAACTCCTCCAGGTAGGAGCCCCCCCCTCCTCTCAGAGTCAGAGGCTCTGATTGGTGGGCCTGATGGACAGAGCTTCATCCTGATGGATAGAGCTTGATCAGAGCTAAACAACAAAAGAAATCTGAAGCTTCTATGTTGAACAGTTTCTGAGTTATAAGCATTCTTGCATGTCCTGACACCCCCTCTTTGAAAGGAGCCCCCTCCTCAAATATGGGGTCTATCATAAAACCGTTGGCTGGTGCAGTCTAGGTCAGACTCATCTACAGTCCTGACTAATTTCATGTTGATCAGTGCAGCTGTTTTTGTGCTACGGTTGACCAAAAATCACTGAAAATAAATAAATAAATAAATAAATAAATATAAATAAATAAATAAGATTACCCACCCTTTCTGGAGTCCTTGAAGGGGGTGCTGGAGAGCGCTCCTAACGGGGACTTCACCGTTCACGTGGGTAATGACAGTGAGACCTGGACAGGTGTGGTTGGGATGAACGTCCCCCCTGATCTGAACCTGAGTGGTGTTTTGTTGTTGGACTTCTGTCCTCATCATGGATTGTTCATAACCAACACCATGTTCAAACATAAGGGTGTCCAGATGTGCTGTTGGCACCAGGACACCCTAGACTACAGCTCAATGATCGACTGTTGTTGGTTCATCTGATCTGCAGCTGCATGTTTTGGACACTCAGGTGAAGAGAGGGGCGGAGCTGTCAACTGACCACTACCTGGTGGTGAGTTGGCTCCAGTGGTGGGGGAGGATGCTGGTCACACCTGGCAGACCCAAACGTATAGTGAGGGTCTGCTGGGAACATCTGTCAGAGTCTCCTGTCAGACGGAGCTTCAACTCACACCTCCGGGGAGGTGGGGGACATTGAGTCAGAGTGGGCCATGTTCCATGCCTCCATTGTTGAGGTGTCTCACCTGAGCTGTGACCGTAAGGTTGTCKGTGCCTGTCGTGGCGGCAACCCTTGAACCTGCTGGTGGACACCGGTGGTGAGGGATGCTGTCAGACTGAAGGAGGAGTCCTATCAGGTCTTTTTGACCTGTGGGACTCCAGAAGCAGCAGATAGGTATCGACAGTCCAAGCAGATTGCAGCTCGGGTGGTCGCTGAGACAAAAACTCAGGTGTGGGAGGAGTTCAGAGAGGCCATGGAAGAAGATTTCCATACGGCTTCAAGGTGATTATGGTCCACCATCCGACGTCTTGTGGGGGGGGGGTTCACCACCCACTAGGAATGCGCAATATAAATGATATAAACGATATAAATTTGTCCTATGATAGAGATTTGTAGTCTACCGGCCAACCGTGCAATTGTTTTTTATGATGTAACTGGCTGGAGTCAAAACAGAGGAAGCGGGAAGCAGCGTGGCTGAGAGCACAAATGAAGAGGGGGAAAAAAACATAACTTATCCGGACCTGGTTCAGGTGTGTGAAAATAAACGCCGAACTGTTTACATGTTTACGTGACGGCGCGTCCTGCATGCTGCAACGGGAGGAGCGCACGCCGCGGCACATGGTGAACGCAGCGAGGCGACTGTCAGTGCAGGTGAGGACGCACAAAAGCTCGTTGAGTCTGGACCTCGTTTCTCCTGCGGTCACAGCGCAGGACTGTCTCCTTGTACAGCGGGGAAGTGCTGTGGGAAAGGCTGACAGTCAGACTCTTTCCAAAAAAAAAAAAAAAGCATAAACGGGATGATTGTCACCCTGCCGGAGCGCGCACAGATTAAACACAAGGAGTGCAGAAAAAATAATCTGCAAAGTGTGTAGAAAGGAATAAATACAAACAATTTGTTTTACCTCCTTAAAACGAAGCAGGTGATTCAAACACAACATCCAATGGATGCAGATATCTGTTACATTAAAGTTTGTGTGTGTGTGTGTGTGTGTGTGTTATATATATATTTGATTTAAGCAGGTAGGTCTCCCTTAAATTTAGATTTTTATGGGAGACTGTAAAGTGTCCCTTAAAAAGAGATTTTAAGGTCTAAAATTTTTCTACCTAAACATATTTATTCCACTCAGTTAATGTGTGATTTTGTTTATTTTTTATTATAAGCTTTATACACTCTAAAAATAAAATGTTGGATTTACTTAACCATGTTATGTTACCTGGTTCCACTTAACTGAGTTGAGTAAATTCAAAGCAACATGCTCATGTTCTTTGGCTAAAAAACTGGTATATTGCTTTGAATTTACTCAACTCGGTTAAGTGGAACCAGGTAACATAACATGGTTAAGTAAATCCAACATTTCATTTTTTACAGTGTATCGTGATTATATATCGTTACCACCACCCATCATAATATATATCGTGAGATGAATTTTTTGCCATATTGCACATTCCTACCACCAACACTGTTTATGGTGGGGATGGAGCTCTGCTGACCTCAACTCAGGACGTTGTGGGTCAGTGGACAGAATACTTCGAAGACCTCCTCAATCCYACCAACACGTCTTCCCACGAGGAAGCAGAGCCTGAGGACCCTGGGTCAGACTCTCCAGAGCCTGAGGACCCTGGGTCAGACTCTCCAGAGCCTGAGGACCCTGGGTCAGACTCTCCAGTCTCTGGTGCTGAGGTCACTGAGGTGGGTAAAAAGCTCCTCGGTGGCAGGGCACTGGGGGTGGATGAGATTCACCTGGAGTTCCTTTAGGCTCTGGATGTTGTGGGGTTGTGTTGGTTGACACGACTCTACAATATCACATGGACATCGGGGGCAGTTCCCCTGGATTGACAGACCGGGGTGGTGGTCCCCCTGTTTAAAAAGAAGGACCACAGAGTGTGTTCCAACTATAGGGGGATCACATTTCTGAGCCTCCCTGGTAAGGTCTATTCAGGGGTCCTGTAGAGGAGGGTCCGTTGAATAGTCAAAATCTGGTATTCAGGAAGAGCAGTGTGGTTCTGGTCCTGGTCGTGGAACAGTGGACCAGCTCTACACCCTCAGCAGGGTCCTGGAGGGTTCATGGGAGTTCAACCAGTCTACGGCTGTGTCCAAAACAGCAGGACGGGTCCTCCGAAAGTCGAATTTGTCGGCCGCATACGTCACAGCGCCGCGACGAAGGACGTCCAAAACCGAAGACTCCTCCGATGCGGCCGACAAATACGTCCTTCCTTTGGCCCGAATCGAAGGACAGGTCTGATGGAACCTTCCCGGCCCAGCATATCCCATAATGCATTGCGGCCCGACCGGAGATTTTTTATGCTAGTAATGGCGGACGAAGCAAGAGAAAAGAATACATTTTAAATAAAAATATGGTGATGTAAAAAATTAGCGGTTGTAATTCTAATACTTTTATCATTTGTATGGACATGTTTTTAAATATTATTTTTTCGTCATAAAAACGCGAACTAAACATGAACCTACAGCGGGTCAATTAGTTCTTCAAATGATACCTTTAAGTTAATTTTATAGTTTTGTGATATTAATAATGCTAATGTATTGAAATTTTTCTAGTTTTGATTTAAGTTTGCTTGTTTAGCGTCGTCACAGTTGCTAGGTGACAAGACGTACGCCGGGGTAAGGAGGGGAGGCTAGACCGTCCAAATTCACAGACTCTTTTTTTTCTGGTCTTCCCGGTCTACCAAGGACCCGGCCCGCCGAGACCGGGGAGTCTGGGTCCTCCGGAGGACCCGTCCTGCCGTTTTGGACACAGCCTACATGTGTTTTGTGGACTTGGAGAAGGCGTTTGACCATGTCCCTTGGGGACTCCTGTGGGGGGGTACTCTGGGAGTATGGGGTACCAGGCCCATTGATACGGGCTGTTAGGTCGGTGCCAGAACTTTCTTTTGAGTATAGCAATGAATTGCTGTTAAACTAGATGAAAACCATTATCTGAGAGTTATTTTTATTTATGTCACATTTAACGTGGAGAAGGCGGGACTTAGAACATGTACAAAACAACTTCCTGGATCATTACAAGAGTATTGGGTCCAGTTATGCTGTGTTTGCTGCAGTGCATTCTGGGTAAACATCTGTCCTTTATTCTCATTGGTCCAGATGAAACAAACCAAATTCCTGCTGCTTGTTGCTTTAGAGGGAAGAGGTCGTGACCTTTGACCTGCTGACTGAGGCCTGTAGAGATGGAGCTCATGAAGTGACACTATGGCTGTGTCCAAAACGGCAGGACGGGTCCTCCGAAGGTCGAATTTGTCGGCCGCATACGTCACAGCGCCGCGACGAAGGACGTCCAAAACGGAAGACTCCTCCGATGCGTCCGACAAATACGTCCTTCTTTTTCCCCGAATCGAAGGACAGGTCCGATGGATCCTTCCCGGCCCAGCATATCCCAGAATGCATTGCGGCCCGACCGGAGATTTTTTTATGCTAGTAATGGCGGACGAAGCGAGAGAAAAGAATACGTTTTAAATAAAAATATGGTGATTTAAAAATTAAAAAAAATTAGCGGTTGTAATTCTAATACTTTTATCATTTGTATCGACATGTTTTTAAATATTATTTTTTCGTCATAAAAAACGCGAAATAAACATGAACCTACAGCGGGTCAATTAGTTCTTCAAATGATACCTTTAAGTTAATTTCATAGTTTTGTGATATTAATAATGCTAATGTGTTGATATTTTTCTAGTTTTGATTTAAGTTTGCTTGTTTAGCGTCGTCACAGTTGCTAGGTGACAAGACGTACGCCGGGGTAAGGAGGGGAGGCTAGACCGTCCAAATCCACAGCCTCTTTTTTTCCGGTCTTCCCGGTCTACCAAGGACCCGGCCCTCCGAGATCGGGGAGTCTGGGTCCTCCGGAGGACCCGTCCTGTCGTTTTGGACACAGCCTATGTCCTCACGTTTGGTCTCACAACATGTCCTCTTTGTGTCCCAGGTCTTCATCACGCTCTTCATCCTACACGGGGTCTGGGTCGTCTCGTTCTCGCAGCCGCTCCTCCTCGTACTCCTCCTACTCCAGCCACTCCTCCCAGCACAGCTCCTTCAGCGGCAGCCGCTCCAGGTGTGTTTGTCTGAACACTCCTTCAGTCACTCCAGATGTTGAAGTTACATTTTATAACTAACCTGATTTATTGAATTGTTTTTAGATCTCGATCCTTTTCCTCGTCTCCCTCACCAAGTCCAGCAGCTCCGAAGACCATCAAGACCAAACCAGAACCTCCACCTGTGTCGGCTAAAGGGTACCTCTTCATCACTTGTTGTTTATTCATGTTACATTTTACAGAGTAAATCATTCATGTCTGTTCTGTACCTGAATCCATTTGGCTGAAATTAGCCAAATGTAGTCACTCAGTGAAAATATTTACTTTTAAACAACTCATTTTTGTTTTCGTACAGTTTGAAGACAAACTGTAGCTTTTGTGATAAAATTAGCCACGAGGATAAATTAGACATTATTTGCATGTTTTAACTAATGCATCATTTATCATCAGAAAAGAGAAAAAACTGAAAATGTTGGTTTAAATTCCCTAAATCTGACAAAGGTATATATATTTTTTACCTTTTAAAGGTGATTTAACTTAATTCAAGTTTTGATTTTTTTTAAATAATCTGGACAAATCAGAGCAAAAACCAAAGTGCTCCATGATTAAATTTAGACTTTTTCATTTACGTTGACAGATTTATTTACAGAAAGAAGCCATGCAAATTTAAAATTGAACATTTTTTTAATGTATGTCTGGGTTTTTAGGCTAATGTATTTTTGAGTCAAGCAAAGCTCTTTTACATGAAGAAACATCCTGATATGAAACTACTCTTGATATTTTCTCATATTTAGCTTTATGTTATTAAATAATGCATGTTCTGTGCACGATATCGACACGCTTCAACCTTCTCCCTCCTAAAGCGCTCCTCCAAAGCCAGCTCCAGTGCCGCCGCCACGCAGAGACAAGCCGCCACTGAAGAAAGCTCCCAGTCCCCCTGTCCCCAGTGGACCTCAGAACAGGTCCTCCAAACCCACGATGGAGGGGGGCAAGCCTCCGCCCAATCCCAGGGAAGTAGGGGGTACAAATGCCGGACCAGGACCCGGTGGTGCGGGCAGAATTATGCCACCACGAGAACCAGGAAGACCCCCGAATCCTCGAGAGGGCAGGCAGAGGGAGAGGCAGCAGCATCCTCCTCGCAGGTAAGAGGCTTCAGAAGACCAAATATTCAGCGTAATGTGCTTGATCAAAGGTCAGGGGTCAACATAAGCATTTTTTAACCAGATCTCGCCTCCTGGTTGTAAACTTGTCCTCCAATGGTTTACGTCGTTTGTAAAAATGAAGAGGAAAAAAAACCTTACAGATTTTAAACTGACGGTTCTTTCAACCAATAGAGAGAAGCACAGTCAGAGTTTTACCCAGTCAGATCAGAGCAGGGCGGGTCGTGCTGTCTGTCTGACAGCGCAGCATTGAGTCACTCCACACAGGCTGCCTGCACAGTGCACCAATCAGACAGTTTGTCAAGCTTTTCATCTCCTGTTTACATTTCATCAGGTACAGAGTGTACTGCTTCATGTCCTTATGGAGAAAACTGGAACAACGTAAGCACCTCCACCTCTTGAGATGGTGCGCAGTGCTCCATGTTTGAGCGGGGGAGGCTGCCAGACAGACCTGTAAACCCAAACATACAGTGAGGGGGAACTGGGAACCTCTGGTGGAGCCCCCTGTCCGTCAGATCTTCAACTCTGATCCAGCATGTCCAGGGGGAGGTTGGGGACATGGAATCTGAATGGGCCATGTTCAGGGCCTCCATTGGGGTGGTGGCTCCCATTTTTTAAAACGGGGGACCGGAGAGTGTGTTCTAACTAACGTGGATCACACTTGTTGCCCTCCCCAGGAAAGTTTACTCCAGGGTGTTGGAAGGGAGGCTCCAATCAATCATTGAACCTTGGAATCCAGAGGAGCAGTGTGGCTTCAGTCCTGGTCCTGGAACAATGGACCAGATCTTTACCCTTGCAGAGTTGCTAATGGGGTCATGGGAGTTTGCCACTCCAGTCTACGTGTGTTTTGTAGACCTGGAGAAGGCTTATGATCGTGTTCCTCCTCATTCTTGGCACAAAGTCGAGCTTGTTCTCAGCGCAGGACTCCAGAGCTGTCTTCAGTCCTGTTTGTAGTGTTTATGGACAGGATCTCAAGGTGCAGTTGTGGAGAGGGTCTGATTTGGCAACCACAGGGTCTCATCTCTGCTGTATGTGGATGATGTGGTTATGTTGGCGTCTTCAGGCCAACACCAGTATGGGTGCATCCCTAGTCCAAAGTGAGTTGTGTTGGTGTCTGTATTGTTGGATCCCTGACTCATCCTTTCTTTAAAGAAATGAAAGGTCTACCTCCAAACATGTAAGTCCATGTTACCTGTTGGTAGGAGGAGGCACTCATCTAAAATCTTCTCTTGTCTTTTCCATGAGGAGGATGTCTGCTCATATTCAGACCATCCAAAAAGACCCCACATTGGTCCAACCTGAGTTCAGAAAAAAAATCTTCCTGATGTGGAATTTCTAAAGGGATTCTGTTTCCGAGGTCCATTCAACCTGGTTTTGCATAAAGGCTGCAGCTGCAAATGCAGAGGTGTTTGTGTGGGTGTCAGAAAGTATATCCTTCCTTTTTTTTTTACTACAAAGTGCTACATTGCTACACCAAAACATTATGCAACAACCAAAAGTATGTCAAAGAGCTGAAGCAGTGTTTATTTAAATATGAACTCAACAATCTGCAGCATTAAAAATAAAAACATAAACCTTGTAAAGAAGACAGAACATTTGGTTCTGGGTGCAGTTTTATATATACAGTATATGTGTGTTGGAGAGGTATGTCACACGTTCGTGAGAAAGTACTTCAAACTAAACAAGAGCAGAAAGTCTTGGTACATTTTTGCATATTTGTGTTGAATATAAAGGATCTACAGGTGCGTTCCACTGCCGTGTATTTTGGGGAAAGACCTGAGCATCTGCATGTGGGCATGAGCGCAGAGGTGTGTTTTGAGGAAAAACCTAACTTTTGTGTTTTTGACACCATGTGATTGTGTGACAGGTATCATAATGCAGAGAGGAAGAGAAGCCAAAGGCTGGGGAAGAACAGATAGCTAGCTGTCTGTGTGAATTTGTTTTTATGTTTGTTTGTGGGTGGGTGTGGGGGAGGCTTCAGTTACACATGGAACTATCCTGGAAAGCTACTCGCAGCTCCTGTTTGGTAGTCCTTTTCTGAAGCTTTTCCCTGATGGACAGAGATGCACTATAGCACCAACTGATTTCTAAACCAAAGTTTCTGTAAGCTCAGGAGATGCATCGTCGCTGCTACCTAGAGAAACACAGCTCTGGTTGAACTGCAACGCTTTATGGTCTGTTTACTTGTCAGCTTTGAGCTGACATGTCATAGAGATATAAACACACCTGCACTGGTGCAATGAAACTGAACCACCAATTAAACACACTGTTTAGAGAACAGTTGTGATCAAGTGATCCCTCCTGAGCAGGCATATAGGTGAAACGTGGACATTCAGATAGGCCTGTCACGATAACAAATTTTGCTGGGCGATTAATTGTCTCAAAATTTATTGCGATAAGCGATAATATTGCCTGGTGACCGTTTTACAACTAATAATTATACAGGTGCTGGTCATAAAATTTGAATATCATGAAAAAGTAGATTTATTTCAGTAATTC
>NW_013953411.1:155656-158513 GCF_001266775.1 Austrofundulus limnaeus
TGGATCGTTCATTGGACCAGACTTTGGATCGTTCATTGGACCAGACTTTGGATCGTTCATTGGACCAGACTTTGGATCGTTCATTGGACCAGACTTTGGATCGTTCATTGGACCAGACTTTGAACCAGACTTTAGATAGATCATTGAACCAGACTTCGAACCAGACTTTGGATAGATCATTGGACCAGACTTTGGATAGTTCATTGGACCAGACTTTGAACCAGACTTTGGATAGTTCATTGGACCAGACTTTGGATAGATCATTGGACCAGACTTTGAACCAGACTTTGGATAGATCATTGGACCAGACTTTGGATAGTTCATTGGACCAGACTTTGAACCAGACTGTGGATAGATCATTGGACCAGACTTTGAACCAGACTTTGGATAGATCATTGGACCAGACTTTGAACCAGA
Organism: Austrofundulus limnaeus; assembly: GCF_001266775.1. Classification (NCBI taxonomy): domain Eukaryota; kingdom Metazoa; phylum Chordata; class Actinopteri; order Cyprinodontiformes; family Rivulidae; genus Austrofundulus; species Austrofundulus limnaeus. The sequence continues at coordinate 156,074 of NW_013953411.1, forward strand.
CTTTGGATAGATCATTGGACCAGACTTTGGATAGTTCATTGGACCAGACTTTGAACCAGACTGTGGATAGTTCATTGGACCAGACTTTGAACCAGACTGTGGATAGTTCATTGGACCAGACTTTGAACCAGACTGTGGATAGTTCATTGAACCAGACTTTGAACCAGACTTTGAACCAGACTGTGGATAGTTCGCTGGATCAGACCTGCTTTTTCTGTTCCTGCCTCAGTGTCAGCAGAAAGGATGGGTAACAGAAACCGTTCTTTGTGTATTACATCATCTGTACAATGCTTCTACAATGTTCTGTTTTTGGATCATCTGATCTTTGTGAAATGAGCAGGATTTCCTCCACTTTATGTATTTTGTGTATTTTTTATTTTGTTTCAAACACTAAATAAAACATCAGTAACAGTTACTGTCACTGTGGGACAAAATGAGCTCTGTGCCCGTCTAACTGATTTTTTAAAAAATATTTGGTCTCCAGGAGAACTGTGAGTGGGAGTGTGAGTGGAAGTGGCAGCAGTTATACCGGTTCTAGCTCCAGATCCAGATCCTCTTCTAACTCCCTTTCACGCTCCGGATCCAGAAAATCCAGGTACTGTACCACACTCATCAGAACAATGTTTGTGTAAAATCTGAGTTAAAGGTTAGCTTGGTAGAGCAGCTGTGTTGTGTTTTTTTGTTTTACACATTGTGAGGAGTTTAGACATGTTTGAACATAACACAACATTCATCTTTTATTTTTCTGAAAGAATAACAGTAAAGTTGAGTTAGTTTAATAAATGTATGAACATATAAGTAAATTCTTCCTGCATTCAGCTTGAACTGATACACGGTTTAGTTTCTGCAACTTTCTCTCATCCTGCCCATACCTTCTGATCCACTCAAGAGTTAATAAAACTTAACACGAGTACCACCACTACACAACATGTGATGTCATTATTTCATCACTCTACCTGTAGGATCAAGGTCAAAGGTTATGAGCTCTCTGTTACTGCTTGTTGTGTGTCTGTATAATAATTTGTCGACAGGTTGTGCCAGTTTATGCAAAAAACAGCTTTATTGATGATTTTTGACATATTACATTTCTATTCACTAATACCTGTGGATTCTGTTCTTTCTTGTTCCGCCTCTGTTGGGAAATCCTCCAGGAAATCCAGGTGAGAGACCGACTGTGTGTGTGTGTGTGTGAATGTTTGGTTTGTGTGTGAAGCCCTAACCCTGTCCTGTTTCAGGTCTCTGAGCGTGAGCAGTGTGTCGTCTGTGTCGTCGGCCTCGTCCAGCAGCAGCTCGGTGCGCAGCGCCGACTCAGACGACATGTACGCCGACCTGGCCAGCCCGGTTTCATCAGCCAGCTCCCGCTCACCCACACCAAATCAGCCGCGCAGAGAGCGAGGGTCTGCACGGGAGCGGTCCCCACAGGGACGGGACAAGATCAGGGGTTAGTGATGCATTTCTGTATTTCAAATATATATCCAAAAATGCCTCTGTCAAGAACGTACAAAATAAATCAATTAGTGTTCAATAATTAACTAGCATCTGCCACAGGTCTCTATATACTAACCTTTAGCTGTTTTAATCTGCCACAGGTCTCTATATACTCATCTTTAGCTGTTTTAATCTGCCACAGGTCTCTATATACTCATCTTTAGCTGTTTTAATCTGCCACAGGTCTCTATACTCATCTTTAGCTGTTTTACTCTGCCACAGGTCTCTATATACTCACCTTTAGCTGTTTTAATCTGCCACAGGTCTCTATATACTCACCTTTAGCTGTTTTAATCTGCCACAGGTCTCTATATACTCACCTTTAGCTGTTTTTCAGGTTTTCTAGCAGCTGAAATCATGCCTGTTTTTGCTCACAGAAAGACCATCAAAGAAAGATGAACCATTCAGGGACGAGCGCAGGAAAATGGACCAGACTGGGGTCCCCCCCAGAGGAGGAAATCCTGTTCCCAGGTCAGGACCTGGGACTAGGGGCGGCCACCCAGTACACCCTCGACCCGGTAACATGGGGCCCCCTGGAAACTACGGAGGTTCAGGTTCCCACAAAGACATCAAACTCACCCTCCTCAACAAGGTATCACCACGTCTATTCAGGTTTTATTTATTCACTTGATTTCTTTTAGTATTTGTTTATATATTTATTTATATACCCATTTTTCTATTTATTTATATATTTATATACCCATTTTTCTATTTATTTATATATTTATATACCCATTTTTCTATTTATTTACATATTTATATACCCATTTTTCTATTTATTTATATATTTATATACCCATTTTTCTATTTATTTACATATTTATATACCCATTTTTCTATTTATTTATATATTTATATACCCATTTTTCTATTTATTTACATATTTATATACCCATTTTTCTATTTATTTATATATTTATATACCCATTTTTCTATTTATTTACTTATTTAT
>NW_013953411.1:159513-160285 GCF_001266775.1 Austrofundulus limnaeus
TAAATCATTGGACCAGACTTTGGATAGATCATTGGACCAGACTTTGGATAGATCATTGGACCAGACTTTGGATAGATCATTGGACCAGACTTTGGATAGATCATTGGACCAGACTTTGGATCTTTCAATGGACCAGACGTTGAATAGATCATTGGACCAGACTTTGGATCTTTCAATGGACCAGACTTTGGATAAATCATTGGACCAGACTTTGGATAGATCATTGGACCAGACTTTGAACCAGACTGTGGATAGTTCATTGGACCAGACTCTGGATAGTTCATTGGACCAGACTTTGGATAGATCATTGGACCAGACTTTGGATAGATCATTGGACCAGACTTTGGATCTTTCAATGGACCAGACTTTGGATAGTTCATTGGACCAGACTTTGAACCAGACTTCGGATAGATCATTGGACCAGACTTTGAACCAGACTGTGGATTTACTTGGACCAGACTGTGGATAGTTCATTGGACCAGACTTTGGATAGTTCTTTGGACCAGACTTTGGATAGTTCATTGGACCAGACTTTGGATAGTTCATTGGACCAGACTGTGGATAGTTCATTGGACCAGACTGTGGATAGTTCATTGGACCAGACTGTGGATAGTTCATTGGACCAGGCTGTGGATAGTTCATTGGACCAGACTTTTGATCGTTCATTGGACCAGACTTTGGATCGTTCATTGGACCAGACTTTGGATCGTTCATTGGACCAGACTTTGGATCGTTCATTGGACCAGACTTTGGATCGTTCATTGGACCAGAC
>NW_013953412.1:0-2668 GCF_001266775.1 Austrofundulus limnaeus
CAGTTACATCATCACACCTGTGCAGAGACAACTGAGCAGGAGGAGTTTGAAATATAATGAAAATATMTAGTGTTTATAAACACGTATAGAGAATAAATCCTCAACATTTCCCCTCCCGCTGTAGAAAAGTTACKTTGTGTCACGGGATCATTTCCTGCTGCCAGGGTTCATGTCGGGTCTTAAAAAGTCTAAAAAGGTCTAAAATTTGAAAATCTAAATTTTAGGCCTAAAAAAGTCTTAAAAACATCCAGATTTTCATCCAAGGTCTTAAATTTAATTTTGTCAAGTCTTAATTTTTTCTACTTTTAATCATTCCCGAGAACCATTGGCTGCATAAATAAAGAAAGCTAAGAGTCGTAATCAGAGGTTGACCTGATCTGTCTTCATGAAGTGCTAAACGTTTGCTACTGGTCATGATTAAACTACAAATCCCATGATGACTGCAGGCAAACATGGCCCATGTTTTTGACCTCTTTGCTGCTACAACCCACCACAAACAGTGGCTTATTTACTTGCTCAACAAACAGAAGTGCAGTCATGTCCACTGCTTGTTGTTTAAACATGGAAAAGTGTGTTTTCAATGAGACTTGACTTGATATCAGTGATTTTTTTTCACTCTGTTGAAAGTGGTTCACAGCAGTCAGAAAGGACCGTTTCATTCAAATGATTTAGTGTTCTTGTAGTAAAACTAAATATTATTTAATGACTAAACTGATAGCAATGAAAGGTTTCTATTATAAAATTTCTCGAGGACCATTTGAATGTTTCTGTTAATGTGTCTATTTGGTCTTAAATGTCATTACTAATGGTCTTAAAAGGTCTTAAGTTTAACTTACTGAAACCTGCATGAACGCTGTGCTGAACGTCGCGCAGAGGAAGCTTTGACACTCGTAGTTTTTACACACCCAAGTTGTCGGAGAAAAAACTTGTTTTTTATGTATTGTTACCCACAGAGATGATAAAAAAAGACGTGGACGTTCGTTCAGTCATAAATCCATCTTACTAATGTAACAGTTCTGCTCTGAGAGCAGCAGAGGGTCAGTTCAACAGGCAGAAGCTCACTGTATGGCAGGCAGATGTTACATTTATTTGGCTTCACCACACTTAGATTCCAGTTACCTGAAATTGTTTAATGACTATATGTGCAGCTTAAGGTCCTGTCACACTATAACATTTTAGCCAACAATTAGTTTTTTTATGTCTAAATGACTAATTTTATTTGAAGTACTGGTTATAACGTCCACTTTATTTTGATATTGTTGAAAATTTGAGAAATCTTTGTGTTTGTTGTTGAAACAGTTTTGCAATAGATAAAACATTCTTTTGWACTTCTGTTATGTTCATTTGCACCACAGTAAAAATGCTGGGTTTGATTATGATTGCAGTTTTCTGCAAAATAAATGCTCTAAAAATTACATTATCTTTGCTTTTTATGATCATTTTCTACTGCGATATATACTGTTACCATGAAGGGATTCAATTTATACCGTGATATGAATATGAGGTCATACCGTCTAGTTGATGGCATCAAACTGCCTCACTGTTTGGTCAGCTAGCTTCAACCTGTCATGTAGCAGCAGCAGTTTCATGACTGCTTCAAAATAAAAACAGAATGACATGGAGTGGGAGGAGAAATTARGTGCAACAGCTCAGGAGGAAGTTGTGGCTGAAGCCTGATCACGTCACCATCAGCTTTTTTCTCCTGATATTTGTTTCAAATACTAAACAAAAACCTAATCAATAGTTATCAATATCAACCGATGTGAAAAGCTTCTATTGTGATACATTTTCCAGTCATATCGCCCAGCCCTACTGYTGATGACAATTATTTGACACCATCTCCTCCAAAATGGTCCAAACGTTCTTTAAAACTGATTTAAAATCTTTTGGGRGGTTCTTYAGTTCTTTGTGTAAATCWGAGTTTTGTCACTTAAACTGTGAACGTGTTTAAAATCTCTTTAAAACTTCTTCAATAGTCACAGTTGTCCTGGGTGTTATGGTACTTATTTTTTTATATGTCTGCAGAGCCTCAAGGTCCTTTTGCAGCACCCAGAGGACAACAGGAACCAGATCCGAGAACTGGCCCAGACGCTGATGGATGGTGGAGTTCTRGATGAGCTGATTCAGCAGAAACTGGACGCATTCAACACACGATGGGATGAAATCATGGCGAGGGTAGGAGCCGCTGTRGAACTCTTACCTTGCTCATTTTCTTGGTTCCCAAACCATTTCCTWAGAGATCCTGAAGGGTTTGGATGATGACCTGTTTCAGGTTACTTTGGTTTGTTTTAGTTTTATGATTTTAGTTTCGTCACCAGACACAGGTGTACTGTTCCAKTCAGACTAACCTGTAATAAATGTTGAACTCCGATAGAGTTGAACAAACTGTTATCATGTGTTTGTCTCTCACATCACAGTCTTATTGGAGCTTATTTAGAGGCTGGTTTCTTTGGTTCTGCTCTGACTTGTTGGTGTCTAAACATAGACCCTGTGTGATGCTCATTAACAAGACGTTGGGTAAGAAGCTAAGGCAGGACCAGGACCAGGACCAGGACCTAGATGATGGATGATGGATGACTAAACAAAAAAATATACCGTATTTATTCAAGTATAATATGTAAAATTTAATCCATAAAATCATCCATAAAGTTGGGGGGTAGTACTATAC
>NW_013953412.1:3083-5276 GCF_001266775.1 Austrofundulus limnaeus
GTATAGTACTACCCCCCAACTTTATGGATGATTTTATGGATTAAATTTTACATATTATACTTGAATAAATACGGTATATCTTCAAATTGTTTTGACTTTTACTACCTTAATAGTGTTGTTTAAAGAAACATTTCTATTGTGTGGGACTTTATGTCTACTTGGATTATATTCTGTATATATTAGTAAATGTATGGGACCACAGAGCAATACACAACGTTTAACACACACCCACACATCAATGACTGGGACAGCACCTGTGTAACACCCTTGTTTGTTGCTGCACTGCAGATGGACACAACAGAGCTGGGTCATAGAAGGAGCACCTCAGCTTTAGCATTTTAGCTTTGACATTAGCTCCAGAGCTAATTTACTAAACATCACGTTTAATTGTTTCAACACATACATCATGCAGGACATAGAAACTAAAACAAAATGTAACTATTTACACACAGTATAAGCTCTTTGATCTTGATACTTTGTGTTTTAGTCTCAACTGTAACCCATCATGGCAGCATGATGGCTCAGTGGTCAGCACCGACGCCTCACAGCAAGAAGGTCCTGGGTTTGATCCCTGGTTAGGACCTGGGGTCTTTCTGTGTGGAGTTTGCCTGTTGCCTTTGTGCTTGCGTGGGTTTTCTCTGGGTACTCTGGTTTCCCCCACCCCCCAAAACATGTACAACATGTTGCCTTCAGGCCCAGGCCTCCCATGAAAAAGAGATCTAAGATCTCAATGGGACTTGCCTGGTAAAATAACGGTAAATAAAAATAATAATCATCAGAATTGTTAAAACAAAATGGCAACATAAGTGAAAAATGTAATAAACATTTATAAAAGTATTAGGTAATTAGGAGTTTTCATGTGTCACAAAAACTTTTAGTAGAACAGAGAAATAACATACAGTACTAGGACCACAATTTTCTATTTAATTTATTTCAAAGTTTAGTCTTTTTAAATCTTGTCATGACGAGAACAATGCTGGTCCTTTACCTTTTCCTCACACACGAGGTTATTGAACAATCGGCAGCTCCAGCTATATTTTATGACCATGTCCAACAAACACTTGGACACACCCTTTGCCAACATTAGCAGAACATTGTGTGTGGTACAAAGGGACTCAGGGCTAAACTTGGAGCTATTATCCCTTTATATAAGATTAGCATGCTTACCTGTAGCAACTTTCCCACACACAGGCTCACACACAGTCCTGTATGAGGTAGTGGTTACGCGGACAGGCTAATCCTGTAAATGGTCACCGGTGTAAAGAGCAAAGGAGTCAGTCTCACATCAGCCATGAGAGGTTCAGAAACTCTTCTGTTGTGATGCGTTGGGTCATCCAGAGGCAACATGAGAGACAAACACCGGAGTCCAACCTTCAGGAGGGTGCACATAGGACAACTGTGCCCAATGGTGGGGGTTGTGTGTATTTAGTTACATTGTGTGTTTTTGTTTTTGTTTCTGTTTGTTTGTGTGTGTCTGTGTTTTGTTATCATTTCAGGACCACTTCTGTTATACACGCCTGCCTTGTCAGGACCAGTCGTCCTGTTGGGGACCATTTTTGCGATCGGGGTTAGACAACAGGAGTGAATGGAAGTTTATACATGGTTCTAATAAGGATAGAATTACAAACGTGTGTGTGTGTGTGTGTGAGAGAGAAACCTACACTGGCTGGAAAATCAACATGTGTTTACTTCTAACAGGCAGAAGCTAAAAGGGGACCTATTATGCAAAATTCACTTTTTAAAGATTTTTTTTAACTCAACTTTGGGTATGTACTTCTTAAAAAAACAGTCCTAGGACCAAAAAAAATGCACCCATATTATAGCATATTTACTGTAAGTAAATGTATTTTTAATGTGTATTACAGTAACGACAAGTTTTATACTTCTGTCATTTTGTGATGTCACAAGCCGTACGACAACCCACCTGAACCTGCGTTCAGCCCCTTACCTAGCAACCTCCGGGTGAAGCTCCTCCTCCTCAGTATAAAAAGCTGTCACAGTTGTTGTTGTGTAATGTGCAGCTCATTTCACAACAAGCCTCCAATAGGGCAATGGGTAGAGTGTTGGACCAGAGAGTGGGAGACCAGGGTTTGAGACCAGCAAAGACACAATTTAATTATTTATTTATTTTCGTTATGAACACGTTTTCTCATGTCCCTCTATTGTTTAGCTTATTAAAGCCTTGTTAAAGCC
>NW_013953412.1:6641-8608 GCF_001266775.1 Austrofundulus limnaeus
GGATAGCCCACAGACATACCATAAACATTTCTAGGACCCATAATTGGTCTCCTTTAATCGTTCTTTTCCCAGGATGGATTGTACAACATGTAAATTTTATGTTGTTTTAAACAAAGATCTAGCTGCACAGTTTGAATATATGAATCAGTCTTATTGGTTTGACCAGGGCTGCTGTAGCTTTGTGGTCTTTGTGACACTGTGGGATCAGGTCAAGGTTGCGTGGTGTAAACTATTAGCCAGACCTGTGGGAGTTACATTGTGTACAAGAACAGAGGTAGGGTTTTTGTTTGTTTGGGGCTGATCCTGGTGAGCAGAGGGAGCAGTTTTATCCACAGATATTTCTTACACCTAGATACAGCAACTCACTAATTGATGTTAGTACCTCAGTTAATGTTTTAGGTTATACAGTTCACAAGACGGACAGATGGAGTGATTCCAGTTCCCCACTTCACTTTGTAACGATGGACAGAAACAACAGAGAGGTCCAAGAAACTTAACGATCTACAAAGAAGTCTTTTCTGAATAATTTAACATACAACTTATTTGAATGTTTCACTATTTGCCATGGTCTAGAAAAAAATGCCACCCTTTTATGGAAAAAAAATATTTAAAGGGATCCCCGATTAGTTGTAACTTTAGACTATTTGATAAACATACAGTATACTGTTTCAGATCATGTAACTGCCAGGCCCCTGGGACAAAAGAAAGAAAAATAACAGTGATAAATTACAATGATGAGTGATTAATCCTAGCAGATCGTGTCCTGGTCATAAAACATTACTATCAAACGCTGATGTCATGGAGTCAGCTAAATGTCTTATAACCTGACCTAAATAAGAACAGATCTTTATTTATCCATTACAGCTCTCACATAAATAAAAATATTCCTGATGTTGAGAACAATCCAGCAACCACCAAGTCTCATGTCAGCCATGAACTGTGAACTGCTGGAACTTCATGAAGCCAGTTGTACATCACCAGGAAGGTTGYTGACCAAGAAAGAAGCTCCTGACCCCAAAGTGACACCTTCAGACTTAATGTCCTCTGAACAAAGGTTTTATTGTCTGATGAGACAGAAACTGGGCCACAGTCAACCAGTTGTGTGTTACTTTTTCCTAACTGCACATCAATCCACACAATGATAGATGCTTCACAGGTAAARTCAGGTTCCTAAGAGCAGAACAACCAATATATCCAGACTTCCTTCTTTGAGTGAACTTCAATGGTGGAAATAGTTAAAATAGCTGAAAAAGCTGCTTGATGYTAACRTTGTTTCYTGTCTCCTCAGGCAGCGCTGAGGCAGAAGGAGCTGGAGAAAAGTCTCCGGCAGGCCCAGGAGAACGACAAGCTGCTCAGAGACATCCAGGAGTCCTTGGCCAACACGGACCGTCACCTCACCTCGTACCTCTCTGACCACATCGATGCCCAGCAGATACCTCAGGAAGCTCAGGTGGCCAAACATCAACTGTTTGTTGGTGGTGGAACTGGTCTGTGTGCTCACCTTTGTTTCCTTGAAATGTTCCCTTAACACCAGTRGTGGGCATGGTTCTGCTGACCTGCTGACAGCTAATAGTGAAGCTAACTTTTTGTTTAGCAGATTAGCATTTGACTAACGCTAAAAACTGTTAGCGGAGCAATTAACTTCCATTAAGTTTAGGTCTTCGTTTTTTAGATCTGCTAACAATTTCCTGTCTGCTGTGGTAGTTTATACTTAACAAAGAACTAAACAAGATAGCAGAGCTAACTCTTCATTTAGCAGACTAGATTTTTGCTAATGTTTGGAAACCATTGTAGGGGTATTAAACGCCAGAATTCTAAAATGGATAATTTGTGAATTATTTAAATACGCAAATTATCTTTTTCCTCGGGGCACCACTAAAGTTTTTTTTATAGTAAAACTTCAGAAAAACTTTTCTATTAATATTCAATCTCTAAATATGAAGGCGTTTAATTCTTTCAGTTTAATG
>NW_013953412.1:8943-11386 GCF_001266775.1 Austrofundulus limnaeus
CTGATTTAAATCTTTGAACACACCATCAGATTAATTAAGCAAGATGTTTCCTTCCGGCAAAGTTTGTAGACGCCAGAATGGATACTTCTATGGTAATTGGGCTGGCCCGTGAAGTCCAACCGAGTCTGTGACTTAGCTGTGCAGAAGTTCCCTGGTCATCTGGTTTGCCGGGCTTCATTCACTGGAGAAGTTGTCCAGGGCACCGCRGCGGCTGCCTTCCTTGCGGGCACACGGGTGGTCGTCCGACTTGAATTAAATCAGCCTCATCGTTTTCAATCAATGTAAATCTCCTTCCTGAAAGCACCTTCAGATTAAACTATAAAAAGTAAAAAGTGGAAAAGAATGGCCTCGCCCCGGGAAGGGGGGAAGCTGGAGCTGAAAAACTACTGCTCTTTCCTCAAACGCTTCTTAGAACTACACATGGCAGAACAATGAAATACTCCCTGTTCACAACGGAACTTCTCATTGGTTAAGACTTTCTGCGGTGGTCACATGACACCATCCGGACATGTAACAGAAGAACAGAGTAATAATTAATCAAAACCAGATCAAGTTACTAAACAATGTCATGATTATTACAGTAATTAAATCAGAGTACCAAGGTATTGTTTTGACACTTCACAGATGCTTTTTATAGTTATAAACAGAAAACATGGGTGAAAAATAAAATATTTTTAGGGTTAATAGATAAAATGTCCACAGGGTGGCTTTGCTGACCCACAGATAMATCTGATGGGAGTCTTTTGATGTGTTTGTCTCGTCTTGTTTAACATCAGGGGCCCTTTGATGTCAAACAGTGTTTATTCCAGTCTTATTCTGAAAGAGGTGATAAACAAATGAACTGGCGACAGGAAGTCTATTCTTTGTTCTAAGGCCTAAGGGTGAAGTATCAGATGAGTTATAACAGGAAAAGTAGTTTGACTGTCTCTTGTTGAGAAGATATTCACATTTCTACTACACCATTATCAAACCAATTAGCTTCCACTACAAATAGTTATGCTAATTTTCAGGCTGCTAAGAAAAACAAAGACAACTAACCCCGCACACATGCAGCACTCCACCCTTGCATCATGCACTTTGTGTGTATGTAGCATCTTTAACTTTTGTGTGTCCACCTGTGTTAGTATTTAATTAGAAGGAGAAGAAGACTTGTGATGCAGATTGAGAGACAGTCACCTTCATCCACTCAAATCTCTACATTATCAGAACAGGTCATTTTGGCCAGGGGCTGTAGTTAGCGGTTAGCGGTTATCAGTTAGCATTAGCTTAACATCACATGACCTGGGTGTGCTAATCAAGGGAAATTTTTTGTGTATCGAGCTAATGCTAAGCATTGATATCAATGAGCAGAACAAGGCACGGTGCAATCACCGAATAATGTACAAGCACCGCTAATGCTTTGCTATCAACTTCAGAAACTACGACACGTTCACAAGAACAATAGGGTTTATATTTCACATGTAAATAACACGCACATTTAACCACAATAATGGTTTAAACTGTAAAACGAATATGCTAACAAAGAGCATGAACGATATGCATGGTTCTATTAACAAGCTTATTAGCTTATTAGTAAAAAGAAATACTAAAGAAAAAATAAGAAAATAAAATAAGTAGGTCCTTTCGATGGTCCATCCAGAGGACCTACTTATTTTTTCTTTTTGATTTTTTTCTACCTGGATAACTGAGGTGCATCAGGACTAATAGCAGAACAGATTTTTTGTTTAGCAGATTAGTTTTTTCACTAAAATAAAAACAAAACATTAGCGAGACTAATTAGCTTTAACTAAATGAGGTTTTGCCAACTTTAATGCTGCATTCACACCAAACGCGTTGCGTGCCTCCAAAAATCTCAAAACGCACGCTTCCCGACGCTGGTGTCCAGGGAGGACAGACGCATTCGATGTGAACATAGACACACTTTTTTAGACGCGCGAGAGGAGGAGCCTGTTAACCGTAGTTTTGATAACGTACCAGACATGCCGTCTTCCTCACTAATCATCCTCCAGGTAAAGTCCTTTTTATTTCTATCACAGTAATGGACACTGGAATGATCATAAATGATCGGACTATCAGTTTTTCCTCCATTGTTTGTGTGATCTGATTTCCCGGGCTTCCGGTATTTCCGGCTCATCACCAGTATGTCACTTAGCAGAGTCTCTCTGATTGGTCAATGCGACGCGTCAAGCAGCAAAAGTTCAGATTTTCAGACGCTTTGGACGTGTCGCAGCCACGGAAAAAGCTGATGACGTGTGCTCCGCTTCGAACCGTGCTGCTCGACTTCTACATGCCCCTAGATGCGCGTCCACCATTGACTTTGCAAGTAAACCAGATGCTCCTGATAATCAAAACACAATGGGCCTCATGCAAGAACATGTTCGTATTCTTATCCTAAATTTCTCTTACTTTTGTTCGTACAAAGGGTTCGTACGAACATGTCACG
>NW_013953412.1:12721-18429 GCF_001266775.1 Austrofundulus limnaeus
ACACACACACACACACACACACACACACACACACACACACACACACACACACACACACACACAGATTAATTTAGCTGATGAACATTTGTGATTACAGAGCACTTAAATAATTGAGGGGTAAAAAAAAACAAGTGTGTTGATTGTTTGTGGGGTGAAGTTCTTCAGTTGTTTTCTTGTTGTTTTCTGCCCTCTTGTGGTCAGCAGAGGACAGTGACGTGACATTTTCCTCGTGTCAGGATGTAAACGTGTGTCTGTGTGTGTGTGACACAGAAAATTCAGACAGAGCTGAACGGCCACGAAGCGACGCTGGCGGACCTGAGGAAAAAGAACCAGGACCAGGACGGCTCACAGAAGGTCGTGGGACAGATAGACGACACCCAGGTATCAGAAACAGAGAAACCACGCACACTGTTTATAAATAAACACAAATAGATGACTTTTGGTTATTTTTATGTTTTTGACATTTCACTTTACAGTCATGTGAAAACAGACAGTCCATCCTCTATAAATTCTAGGGTTTTACTACATAGCAGAGCGTACTCACCCCAAGGACAGACTGTGCAATACTCAGTGAAATGAGCTCCGTTTTGAACACTTCAGGCCTCAGTTAGCAGGTTCAAGGTCATAACAGGATAGCTATAAAAAGAAAAGTTAGAATTGTTTCAGAAAAGAACATGATTTAAATAGATCTCTGACATGTTGTTACATCAAACACTAATCGATAAACATTTACTTCAGCTATAAAAATTCAGTCTGTAGATGTGCAGTTTTTATATATTAAAACATATTTTTTCACACAGACGTCATGTTATTTATGCCAAGGTTTCTCAAACGTATTGGGTCTGAGGACCCCTTATAGAAGTGAAAATATTCCAGGGACCCCCTCATAAACCTCATGCTGATTTAAAACTGATTTACTGCCATTTTAACTCCTAAATGCCATGAGAATAATTATTGTTTATTTGGTTGAGTTTATTTTACTGGTGCATTGTTCCCCTTATGCTTTTATTAAGTTTTTTTAAATGAAAAACAAAATTAACAGTTTTTCACAATTTTTTTAGGACCTCCAAGTTATAGCTCGCAGACCCCTGGGGGTTCTGGGACCCCAGTTTGAGAACCTCTGATTTACGCCGCAATGCATTCTGGGTAAATGATGTAAACAGGCTGCTCCAGTGTGAGTTCCATCCAGTTTGAAAATTCATTCTGCACAGTGTCTGACATTTTAAATGAAACCAGAGCACGCTGATTGTCAGTAACAGTAAAGAGTAAATGTACTTTATTAATCTCCGATGGGGAAATTATTTGACTGTATTTTTCCCATCGCACATGTAAGCACACCTGTGGAGCAGTGGGCTGCCATCTGAGACCACCAGGAAACAGCGGGGGTCAGGAGTGGGTCAAATGAGGGTTGTCTGTTGGACCGATTCCCTTCCGATCCACCCATGAGCAGGGCCCTGTCTGTTAGGAACCAACCGCTCAGCATGTTATTCATTATAAAACGTTTGGATTTCCCAAAGGACGTGCAAAGAAGGAATGTAAAGACAAATGAGTCAAAACTACTTTATAACCAAATGATACACTTTCTGTCTTATCATGATTGTGTTTGTTTTGTYGCCAATTATTTTAAAAGGATCCACGATTAGTTGTAACATTAGACTTTATTTAAGAAATATATATTTTAACTGTAAAATAAAGACTGTAATAATACAGCAGGATGTTTAGTTTTGTAAATTTTTAAACCAAAAGTTTAAAAAATACATTTTAACACGGACGGGGCCATTTTATTTAGACACAAAGCATTCTGGGTAAATGATGACGTGGATAGGTCCTCGGTGCGAGGCTGCTAGCGAGCTATATCCACCCTGAAGGTTAATCTTGGACAATATCTGATGATCGACTCTTTTAAATGAAACCAGAGAGCGTTGACAGAGAGGAGAAGGTAGAAATGACTCAGCTGGAACTGAAAATATAGATGGAGGACAACAGTTTAGCTTGTTTGTCGCGCTAGCGCCAAGCTAATACATATAAGGCAATATAGTGTCTGCGCTAACTCTAAAGCTAACAGGCTAAGCTGAGGTTCTTCTTCCATGAAGCAGCTCTGTTGTCCTCCATCCATATTTTCAGTTCCAGGCTGAGTCATTTCTACCTTCTCCTCTCTGTCAACGCTCTCTGGTTTCATTTAAAAGAGTCGATCATCAGATATTGTCCAAGATTAACCTTCAGGGTGGATATAGCTCGCTAGCAGCCTCGCACCGATGACCTAGTTGATGTCATCATTTACCCAGAATGCTTTTTGTGTAAATAAAATGGCTCCGTCCGTGTAAAATATTTTTCTAAAAATTTACAAAACTAAACAGCCTACAGTATTTTTAGTCTTTATTTTACAGTTAAAACATATTTTAACAAATAAAGTCTAATGTTACAACTAATCATGGATCCCTTTAAGGTTCGAAAAAGTGAACATTTTCCACAAAATCACATTTTTACAGTTTTTGGTGTGCCCAAAACCAGATCCCAGTGTAAATAAAATAAAGACTGCTACTGAAATCTGACACAATGTGCTTATAATTGGTCTGTTTTTGCATTTGCGTGTTCCCGTTTTCCAGAAAATGCTTGCGGACGTCTGGACCAAGTTCCGTCTCTTCCAGAAACCGGCCAACTTTGACGCTCGGCTGGCCGAGTGCGAGCGTGTGCTGCAGGGGGTGAAAGGTCAGGTGGGGCTGCTGGACTTCCGCAGCGTGGAGCAGGATGTGGTGCAGTCTCAGCTGGAGCAGTGCATGGTGGGTACTCTGGCAGATGCATAAAGGATGGATGGATGGTGTTGGAAGTTGCGTGCGTCTGTTTTGTGTCCAACAGAAGCTGTATAAGGTACTGAGTGAAGTGAAAGGGGAGGTGGAGACAGTGATTAAAACAGGCAGACAGATCGTTCAGAGACAGCAGACGGACCAACCCAAAGAGATGGACGACAGAGTGACCGCCCTGAAACTGCTGTACAACCAGCTGGGAGCGCAGGTCTGCAAACCCAAACACTCACCACTGAATCCTATAAGAACCAGGGCGGAATATTTCAAACCGTTTTGTTTCCAGGTGACTGAGAGTAAACTGGAGMTGGAGAAAAGCCTCAAGTTATCCAGGAAGTTGCGTAAGGAGCTGAATGGGCTTACAGAGTGGCTCGCTGCCACTGACGCTGAGCTGACCAGGCGCTCTGCTGTGGACGGCATACCCAGTGACCTGGAGGCTGAGGTGGCATGGGCACAGGTACAACACACGTATGGGAGGTYATCTGGAAGGTGTTTCAACAGCTACACTGTTAGGAGAGGACCTATCATATTTATTCAAGTATAATGCATAAAACTTAATCCATAAAATCATCCATAAAGTTGGGGGGTAGTACTATACTCGGATAAATATTTTTACTTATGTATTTTAACTGAAATATCAGCCTGAGTCCGGAAATGAGACCGTGTCATATAAAGCAGTTGAAACGAGCTACCTCTGACACTCCTTCGTGATTCAGAGCGAGATACCAGGCAGGAGACATGATGTGAAAAAAAAAGGGGGGGAAAGTATTCCTGCACCTCAGTAATGATAGCAAACTAATGACATTAGCGTGTGACGCTGCTGGAACAACAAACACATGTTCCTCTGTAATGGCTGCCATCTACCAGTGTTCTGAAAAAGTTTGTATCCCTGAAAAATATTTCCCCACCAGAGGGGGCGCWCRCGAGTAGGAAGTAATCTGCTTTTCCCCCACAAGATGGCCCAAATCTCATGTGAAGTCTCTGACTTTTGTGTTGGCGCCTCCTGGTGGACTATGTGTAAAATGCCAGAATTCATATGATGATGCTACAGCTGATATATATTTGTTGTCAAAATACCTTTTAGTACATATGTTGATAAAATAAAATGAACAATCCAATGATCATTTTACTGATATGTATAAAGACTGCAAAGGCTGAAAAATCTTGAAGTCTGAATGAAATTGGAGGTAGTTTGAGGATTAAAATTTTTATGCTTTTTAAGCTCAAAAAAGTGGGAGGGTCGTATTATTCATGAGATCGTATAATACACGAATAAATACGGTATTTCAGTTGTTACCTACAAATAAGTTCCTCACGTATATCATTGTTGTATCTCACTGGGCTCCAAAATGTCTYATGGCAGTCTCAGGGGTCCTCGCTAACTCACAATCCGCTAATTAAAAATAYAGCTTCRCTTACGCTAAATCGCGTAAACATGTAAAACAAATTAGGAGAGGCTAACAACTAAACAATAAAAAATGATTGCACACTAACATCTAACTGCTAATAGTTAAGACGACTGTCACTCAGTTTGYGTCACAGATTCTCATCTCTTTCTAGCTAAAGAYTGGCAGGACTGACACAAACCTTCAACGGTTTTCAGAGTTAGTGAAAAAAGTTATTCAGCTAGCTAAAAATAGCTTTGCTAATGCCAAGCTACTCAGCATGTAAAAAWTGTAATTAGCAGAAGCTCATGTTTAACAGCTAAACAAATAATAAGTAGCTGAAGCTAACCCTAACAGCTAATCACCAAGACAGCAGCTATCAGTCTGACTCRTCTCAAGAAAGCTAAAGATGTATTATGACAGAAACCATGTCCAGGTCTAAAAGCAACAACAAAAAATGCTAACTGGAAAACTGAACTTGTTTATTTTCATTTCTAAATTGTCCTCCAGCAGATTAAATGATTAATGTGGCCGTGGCAGCCAAGGTGGGCACAAACCAGTCCTAGGAGGGTACAATGTAGAGGGAGATGGGCAACAAAGAGAAGAGCATGGCTGAGAATGCGAGCTTTGCACACAAAACTAAGCTGTGTTTTTTACTAAGACATTCATTCAGAAGGCAATTTAAAAAGTGCGTTGTCTCACATTTCTCGTGAGAAGAGTTTGAGACAAGTTCCTGCGCATAACACAAAAGCAAAACACCAGAGACAAAATTTTAAAAAGTTGCGGAAATTTTCAAAAGATTGCGAATAATATATGCCCAAATGTCAGAGCTCAGTGAGACAGGCTTTAGGATTAAAGTGCTTGGTAAATAAGTGAAAGGCCTGTGCAATGTCTGTTCTGTCCTCATTTGTCCTGTTAGTCCATCCATGGAGAGATAGAGAAACATCAGCCACAGCTGCAGGCAGTTGTGGATCTTGCGGAGGCTCTGAAAGCCGTCCTGCGRGGCAACGGGAGTCTGGTGGACGATAAAGTCAGCCTGTTGCACTGCAACTGGATCGCAGTCACGTCGAGAGCAGAAGAATGGCTCAATCTGCTGCTGGTCAGAGATATTCTAACCATCCTGTCACAACTCCAACATGGTTTATTTGTTACAGTTCCCTCAAACGTCTACTAAAACTTCTGTTTGTTTATTTGTTTTTCTCAGGACTACCAGCAGCAGATGCAGAAGTTAGACGAACAGATAAAGGAAGTGAATGGATGGATTGATGGAGCAGAGATAAAGATGGATGAGATTGACAGTCAAGGACCCAACAATGCTGTTCTGAAGGTATTGTCGTCTCTACGTCCTTTGTGTCGTTTCTTTGGTTTCTTTTAGGAACCTTTACGTTAGCAGAGTTACAGTCTGCTAACTATTCTATTCTAAGCCATGTTCAGAACTCCAGATACAGCGGGTTAAATAAGTATTGAACACGTCACCATTTTTCTCAGTAAATATATTACTAGAGGTGCTAATGACATGAAA
>NW_013953412.1:19527-21100 GCF_001266775.1 Austrofundulus limnaeus
TTTCATGTCATTAGCACCTCTAGTAATACATTTACTGAGAAAAATGGTGACGTGTTCAATACTTATTTTACCCGCTGTATGTCTTTTCAGATGTGCTGTTGCCTGTTTGGTACTCTTGGCTGCTACACCAGCAATGAATATCTCATTTATTGGAATAACTTTAGACATAAGAAGTAAACATGTAACCATTCTTTATTCTTTTTTTTTTCTGTGTTATTGAGTCAAACAGTCAAAGAACCATACAAGAATCCTTGTATGAGGTGGGCTCATGGGTTTAAGTGGCTTTTTCTACTCAGAGGGTTTAAAACATCAACCACTGGGTACAAAATGGCAGTGACTGCGGCCCACAGGACCAGGCTTTGTCAGCACAAATGAAATAAAAAACACTAGATGCTGTATAGATTGTTGACTACCTGAATGTGGTTCCTGCAGGTGTTGCAGGCGGAGGTGGAGCTGAACAAWGGGAAGATGGAGGAAGTGAGAGCTTTAGCTCATGAGCTCATGTCCACCAGGGGGGAGAACTGCCAGGCCCAGGTGGGACCTAAAGTGGAGCAGCTCAACCTGAGATTTGACATCATCTCTCAGCGCATCGCCTCTGGACAGGTAGGGACCATTTTGTGAGTAGACTGTAGCAACTGAAGTCACTTCCTCTGGTCACTTGTGTGTGTGGCAGACGGCAGCGTCAGCCTGGGAGCTGGAGCRGTACCACAGTGACGTCCAGGTCTGGCTGGAGCTGCTGGAGGAGGAGGCCAAACAGGGGGAGAACCTGAAAGAAGAGGACTTCCAGGAGGACAAGGTTTCTCTTAATCTTTACAACAAACGCAGCTGTTTAAACTTGTCTCGTGTGTCGTTACAAACCAGGTGTGTGTGTGTGTGTGTGTGTGTAGAACTGTGAGGAAGGTGCTGTGAAGGAGTTACTGTTGAAAGGAGAGAATCTACAGAAGAGAGCGCCGGATCGTGACAAGCGAGAGCAGATAAGACTGAAGCACAACCAGCTCAACAGCAAGTACAACACTGTTAAGGTAACACACACATTAGCTGGACCATGTGTGACACTTTGATTTTGTAGTTTCTATGTTGTTCTGAACTATAAAAGAGATGAACTTGATGTTCTCTGGAACAGATGCTATGTGTATTAGCTGTGGAGCTAACACCATTTATATTAGTCAGCGATCACTAGTTAGACATGATCCAGCCATAAGAAAAATTTAAGCCCAACAGTTCTGACCAGATAAATGCCCAACATACCTCCTCTATGTTTAGACACATAAGAATGGACATTTATTGTTCTTTTGAGATTTGGGCAGATTACCGTATTTTTCGGACTATAAGCACCACCTGCTATTTTTTTTTAAAAACCCGCAAACCTTAACATATAAGCCGCACCGGACTATAAGCCGCACCCCCAACATAAAAAAACAGTACACCCAAAATTGTCGTCAAAAAAGTGAATTCAACATCAAAACATAAAAAGCAAACCTTTAGGAATTAAAGTTCGGAGGAATACGGTTCATTTAACTGACCTTATTTTGGTAGTTTCTGGTTTCTGGTCCAACAAAACGTCTCATTCATC
>NW_013953412.1:24073-25910 GCF_001266775.1 Austrofundulus limnaeus
ATCATAGAGTGTGATTTATTTTCAACTCAAAATATCTTCAAACTTACAAAATGTAAAGTTATTAGGGAGGAAAATCCATATGGATAACTGCTCGTAAAATATACGACAGGTCTGGACCACTCGTGAATTTTGTTCGTATCTGAAAAAAATCTTAGAATACGAAAAAATTGGTGAATGCCACAAATTCTCCTAAATCACTCGTACGCACAACTTAAGAACAAATCTGTGCGTACGAACGGTTCTTGCATGAGGCCCAATAATCCAATGATGACAGGAGTCGTCACAGAAGTCACATGTTTTACTGTGTATGCGTGTCACATCAGTGCTGTGTACCGTCACATTTAAAATGTAATGTGAACGTTCACACAAAAAGATCGGATTTTTTTTTCTAAAAATCCGAACTGAGCATTAAGACCTGCTGTGTGAACGTAGCCAGTGTCACAGACCTGTCATTCTGAGGCTGCAAGTACGAGTCCAGGTTACATCAGGAAAGGCAGAAGACGGTTATAAACCTTTATTTAACTGGACAAATCAAAAGGAAATAAATCAGCGAGCTTTAGCCATATAGTGTGTTTGTGTGTTTGTGTGCAGGACCTGCGCATCATGAGGAATAGGAAGGCTCTGGCCATCGCTCCCCAGTGGTACCAGTACAGAAGAAAGTCACATGACCTGCTTGCCTGGTTGAACGATATCCAACGCAGCGTGGAGCAACTTCCTGACCCCCCCGAAGGAGAGAGGGTCAAGGTGAAAGCACAAAACAGAAACTTACAAGAAAAACATGCATTTTCAAATCCATCACCACCAGATGGTTGTTACTTAATGTTTTTACTCTTCGTTAACGTCTTCCTCTTCCTCTCACTGTTTCTGTTCCACCTCGTCTGAGTTTTGTTTGTTCCCAGTTTCTGTTTTGCAGGTGCTGAAAACCTTTGTGTTCTTTATCATTTTCCTCAGTTTTACAGTATGAGCTTTTCAAGGCGACTAAAAAGGGGCAACTAATGCTAACTTTAATTATAATATACAGAGATCTATCAAACTGTATAAGAATTAAAGAAGTTCAACAATATTAATAATAGGGGTGTAAATCACCAGCTTTATCATGATACAATATTACATCGATATGTTTGGATGACGATTGGATATTTCTCGATTTCACAAAGTCTGTCGTGATATGATTTCGATTCAGTTCACTTCACATGTCTGCGATTGATATAATGCAATATCTAACACAATAACTCTGTTAGATGGACATATATCTATTCACATCGAGCATATGATGACGATATAGATCGACATTTTCATTTTGCCTCGATATAACTGAATCATGAACCATTCAAATCGATGTATCGATATAGATCGATGTATTGTTACATCTTTAATTAACAATTGTTCATATTTTTAAGCAGCTGAAGTTGCAAAATTTAAATATTTTTCTTTGAAAAGTATAACTTGCTGACTAATTTAGACTCCAYCCACACTTTTCTGGATATTCTTTTAACATTTGTGTCTGTTGTCCACAATAACTAAAAGAAAAAAAGTTTGATACAAATGAATTGCTCTCCACTAAATGAAAACTCAGTTAAACATTTGAGACTCCACGGTTACGGAAAAAATTGTAAAGGATCGCCATAATATTTAAAAACATCCCCGATTAGTTGTAACATTAGACTTTATTTGATAAACATTTATTTTAACTGTAAAATAAAAACTGTAAAAATACTGTAGGATGTTTAGTTTTTATCATTTTTAAAAATATATTTTAACACGGACGGAGCCATTTTATTTGCACACAAAGCATTCTGGGTAAATGATGACATCAACTAGGTCATCGGTGCGAGGC
>NW_013953412.1:26269-31808 GCF_001266775.1 Austrofundulus limnaeus
GCCTCGCACCGATGACCTAGTTGATGTCATCATTTACCCAGAATGCTTTGCTTGTAAATAAAATGGCTCCGTCCATGTTAAAACATGTTTTTTAAAAAAAATTACAAAACTAAACAGCCTACAGCATTTTTACAGTCTTTATTTTACAGTTAAAATAAATGTTTATCAAATAAAGTCTAATGTTACAACTAATCAGGGATCCTTTAAATGAATCCCACAGTTTCCTTGCGGCTCATAGTATTCATGCATTCTTTTTTATACATTTTTAGCCAAGCAAATCATCAATTATTTGCAAAGTCCAACAGGAAATCACAAGGGGGCTGCGACTCCATAAGCTGATCCCAGTACAAGTTCCCGCCTCCTCCATGTAAATGAACAGGACTTAAGAAATAAAAATGCACCTCAAACTTTTTTCAGGTGTTGACTCCTATTGGTTCAAATAGTTAATAACTTGCTGCTGTTTGTTCAAATATAATTCATAAACATTTTTAGCTTTGATTAGTTATTTCATGCTTCAAAGAAAGGTCCTGAAGCACCATGATTCTGCAGGGGAGTAGGCCTTGAAGTCTCCTGATGCCGTCTCAGATTCTGTTCCCAAAGTCCAAGATGGCAACTCTGATTAACTGAGTGCTGTTGGCTTTAATCCCCAACAATGAGAAATGGTGGGAACACAATGTTTAGTGTTCTTTATAAACAATCACACATTGTTAATGTAGACATTTTCACCGGTTAGTTGATGAGACTGTTTATTTCAGCATTGTTGTTGTTTTGTTGATGGAAAAACTCTAATGTTTAAAAGAATATCCAGATTAGTGGAGAGCAGGACTTCCTAAAAGCTTGTCCTTTGACTACTGAGCAGTTTGAAAAGACATTTTACAAAATGATACAATCATTATAAAACACTTAAATAGAGATGGGATTTTGCAGATTAGTGCAGACAAAAAGTTGCTGCAACTGTTTGCTTCACAAAAAAACACGACCCCCRACATAACATAGGTTGAAACAATTGAAAGAATAGAAAGTAATATATTTATTGGGTGGGACATTGAAGATGTTTTATTGTATGTTTTTGTTTTACTGGATACTAAGCTAATAAACAGTGGTGGGCACAGCAAACCAAAAACTTAGCTTTGCTAACCGTCAATTAGCTAACTAAAGAAATTAGCTTTGCAAACGCTAAACAACTAAGCAGGTAAGAAAGTTAGCAGAAGCTAACGCTAACTCTCAAGATCTATAATTAAAGCTGTATTGCCTCAGAGCCATCAATCCATTTTAATAAAACCATATGAGTGTACTGAGTAACTACATCACCCAAAGTGCTTTAGGACGTTTTCCCTGACTAAAATCAACCTTTCTGACCAGATTACAAGGGTTTGAGTGGACAAAGGCATCTATCAGTCAATGAGCAGAAGCTAATTCTGCTAACAGTATTCTGAAGTTTGCAAAAATGCTAATCTGCTAAACAAAGATTAGCATCACTATTTGCTTTTAGTGGATTAATGAAACCGTGCCCACCACTTCTATTAAATAGTTTTGAAGAACATGTGTTTTACAAAAACATAACTTTAGTCGAGGTTAGTTAATAAATATTTTGGGGGTTGTTTGTTTTTTGGAAGTGATTAAAAACTTTTGGTCTTAGAAAGACAAACTTCAAACCCATGTTTTTTCCTGCCTTTCCAACTGACTCTGTATGTCTTTCATTTTCAGATGATCACTATGACATTTCGCTAAGCAGGAGTGCTGCTCTGTCCTGTCATTGCCACGACAAAGATTTTCCATATATATATGTCTGTCTTTCTGTCCGGCCATCTGTCTGCTCGTCAGCGTATTGCTTCCTTTAAACCTCACTCTGCTTATGCTCAGTTCACACACTCTTCTGTATGGGCCAGTGATTGTACTCCTCTGTGTAAATAAAGTCTTGAGGCATGTGTTCCTTCTGTTCACAGCAGTTTTTCCTGTAACCTGATACGTTTGTTTGATGTTGAGAAAACATCATGTTTGGTTCCTTTTAAATAATGTTTTAGTGTGTGCTAGAGGATACATGAATATGTTGCTGTTATTTAATTTAATCATGTATTATTATCACTTCATGAGTTGGTGTTTGTGTAAAAATGTGTATTCTTTTATTTTAATTTGTTTATAGCAACATCCACATGCCTCTGTGTGCTTCACCCAAACCGAGTCCTAGCCAAATAAGCAAAGTGACCTTTTTCGGTTGATTTTGTCCAATAGGAAATTGGCTCAGAGTTCGTCAAGAAGAAGGAGGAGCTTAAGGAGTTGCAGGGCTTAGCCAATCAGCTCTCAGAGGCTGGAGCCGCCAGTCTAGTGGAGCCCCGCCAACTCCATCTCAACACACGCTGGGTTGAGGTGGAGGGCAAGTTCATACCCTTCAAAAGACGATGTGTGAGTTTCATTAGGCAACACTTGTATATATGTAATACTAACAAAAGGTACTTAAGTACAAAATRCTAACTCTTTAAGGCCCAGTGTTTTGTTCTCAGTATTAACATGACTGCAAAGTTTTAAAACCCAGCTAACCATCAGATTAATCACATCGTACAGTTTGAGTATTAAAGCTGGTATTTCCAAGTTCAAAGTAGGAAAAAAAACTGAAATACCAGTGGACGTTGACTTACTAAGCTAGCACATGTTAGCACTAGCATCACCAACTATAAATACAAACATGCCTACCTATGAAAACAAAGTGACAAAAGTAGCAGAAAATGTTAATTAGCACTTCTGCTAAGACACAGTGGTGTTAAATACTGTCAACACTTCTAAAGTATTTGAATCCCCAAAATGTTGCGTAATATAGCTTTAATAATAATAATAAGCAGTTTGTTCAGTTAGCATTAGCATCACTGACTAAAACTTCCAACCTGGCTGCCTGTGATCGCAAAGTGACAAAAGTAGAAACAATTGTTTATTAGCAGAATGCTAACATATAGTAGTGTTAATGTTTTTCTGTAAACGCTCCTAAGATGTTTAAATTCACAGGATGTAGCATAATATAGCTTCAATTGCTAATAAAAACTAGCTTGATCAGTTAGCACTAGCATTAACAATTTCTTCTAGCTTCTTGACTTGCAACTTAAACCCTGAGAGTTTGGGTGTGATGTGTCATTCCAAGTTCTAAGTTGCATATTCTAAAGTAAACTTATCCTAGCATGTAGTAAACAAACATTTTAAAACGATGCCAAAGTAAGATAAAATCATAGAAACCTTTATGTCTCTAAGGGCTTGAGTACAAGTAAGCTAAACACAATGAAAAAAGGAAAGAAATGAAGGAATACTCTTAATGAAATGATACTAACCTGCAAAAAATAAAAATCTAGAGATAAATAGGGAAATCTAACATATTAATTCATTCAAGATTTAGAATTTTCACAAAGAGGAGACCAAAAAAACACTATCAGTCTCAAGGGAAAGTTAGACAGTGAGAAAACGCATGATTGGGTACCAAGGTAGGAACTGAGGTTCTGTATGAAGAAGTCAGGGCTGATGGAGAAGGAAAGGGTAGAAGAAGAACTTGCAAGGACTGAGACTGGTGCTTGAAGTGGACAGGCACTTCTTGATCTTTTTCTATCGCACACCATCATTTATTGGCAGCATAATTCAACTCCTTATACACCTGTTACACCAGAACCTTATAATACACTACCCATAATGCATTAGTTGAAAACAAGGGGTTGAAAACCACTTCTGATTTGGCCAAATACGTTCTGATAACAGTTACAGTACCCACACTTTTCCCCCTCCACTTTGAGCACTGAGTACGTTGAGTGGATTGCTCTATGCAGACGACACTTTGATTTGCAGTGAGGGTAGGGAGCAGGTGGAAGAGAGCCTGGAGAGGTGGAGTTTTGTCTAGAAATAATAAGAATTGAAGTCACTGGAAGCTGAAAATGTCATGAAATGATTCAACTATTAAGAATAAAAACAGTTAAAGTGAACTAAGATTGTATTTAATAGAAGGTAAATTACAACGAAAAAAAATCAACATGGTTCCCCTGAACGAATCTAAAAATGTTTGCTTTTTTTGTTTTTCTTTGCTACATTCTTATTTACATGTCTTCCGTGTACATAATGAGGCATGCTCTAATGTCCAAATCTCAATGGTCGCTCTGCCTGGTTTGTGTCATGCATGCTGCCCCGTCCACCGACCAATCACAATCCTGCCAGGTCCCTGAGCTCCCAGTCACTG
Organism: Austrofundulus limnaeus; assembly: GCF_001266775.1. Classification (NCBI taxonomy): domain Eukaryota; kingdom Metazoa; phylum Chordata; class Actinopteri; order Cyprinodontiformes; family Rivulidae; genus Austrofundulus; species Austrofundulus limnaeus. Next base: position 30,474 of record NW_013953412.1, read on the forward strand.
AAGAAGTATGTATCCTGTGGGTTCAGTCACACCTGGGTACCACGTGTCTCAAACACCACATACAGTAAAGTGTTGTACGGTACTTGGACTAATACACATCTAAATCATCTCATTGATTGAGTGGGTAGATCAAGGATACTTTAACTAAGATACACAAACTGATTCACATAACTTTCTAATCCAATAAAAAGTATGTTGCAGTAGAAATGACAGGACTTCCAAAGTTTCAGAATCACTGTTTGGATAAAAGGGTATTTCACAGAATTTACAGTATTTGGACCAGTAAAAGGTCTTGACACACCTGGGTTACATTATTCTACACTGAATACAGATTTGTGAAAACACTATGTGGAAAAAAAATCATAAAAGTTCAAAACTGAGATTTCAGCAATCCTTTGACTATATGAGCATTTTAGTACAGCTCCAATTCTAAAAGCCCAACATTTAAAATGGTTTAATCCTGCTCTAACTTGTCCTGCACTAAAAATGGGGTCATTCCTATTCTTCTGGGTACTTACATTCTTCAGGATCTATGTTGGCTGAATCCACTAAGTTCCTGCAGTACACATATCCCTGTTACCCAGTACATTGTCTACATTGTAATTCAGTATTTTTTTCATTTGTTCTAAAGAACATTTAAGCATCTTTCATGATTTTTACTATTAACACCAGATAACATAGTTACTGTGTAACATAGGTACTGTGGAACAAAGGTACTTGGAAACATAGGTACTGTGTAACATAGGTACTGTGGAACATAGGTACTGGAGAACATGGTTACTGTGTAACATAGATACTGTGTAAAATAGGTACTGGAGAACATAGTTACTGTGTAACATAGTTACTGTGTAACATAGTTACTGTGTAACATAGGTACTGGAGAACATAGTTACTGTGTAACATAGTTACTGTGTAACATAGTTACTGTGTAACATAGTTACTGTGGAACATAGGTACTGTGGAACATAGGTACTGGAGAACATAGTTACTGTGTAACATAGGTACTGTGGAACAAAGGTACTTGGGAACATAGGTACTGTGTAACATAGGTACTGGAGAACATAGTTACTGTGTAACATAGTTACTGTGTAACATAGTTACTGGGGAACAAAGGTACTTGGGAACATAGGTACTGTGGAACATAGGTACTGGAGAACATAGTTACTGTGTAACATAGTTACTGTGTAACAGACCAAAGAATTCATTTTTAAATGTAAGTTTAGCAACTTGTCTGATAAAGTTTATACTGCAATGAGATGTTAAATAAAATGCTATTACAAGTACTGACACAGGAGATAAACCCAAATTAATGTTTTTTTTAATTTATTTACATGT
>NW_013953412.1:32025-33729 GCF_001266775.1 Austrofundulus limnaeus
AACATAGTTACTGGGGAACAAAGGTACTGTGTAACATAGGTACTGTGTAACATAGGTACTGTGTAACATAGGTACTGGAGAACATAGTTACTATGTAACATAGTTACTGTGTAGCATAGTTACTGGGGAACAAAGGTACTTGGGAACGTAGGTACTGGAGAACATAGTTACTGTGTAACATAGTTACTGTGTAACATAGTTACTGGGGAACAAAGGTACTGTGTAACATAGGTACTGTGTAACATAGGTACTGTGTAACATAGGTACTGTGTAACATAGTTACTGTGGAACATAGGTACTGGAGAACAAAGGTACTTGGGAACACAGGTATTGGAGAACATGCATACAGAAGAACAAAAATACTGGGGAACATAGGTACCATGAAACATAGGTACTAGGGAATATGGGTACCAGCGAATATAAATACTGGGGAAATTAGGCAATTGGAAATTATTAACAGACCAAAGAATTCATTTTTAAATGTAAGTTTAGCAACTTGTCTGATAAAGTTTATACTGCAATGAGATGTTAAATAAAATGCTATTACAAGTACTGACACAGGAGATAAACCCAAATTAATGTTTTTTTTAATTTATTTACATGTAACTTTTTAAATAATACATTGTACTTGCTGAATCTCTCTCTGTTTAAAGCAAAAGACTGCAATTGATCACAAAGTTATATAAGACTATCTAAAATTCAGTTAGTCAGTCAATAAAATTCCTTCAATATTTAGTGAAGTTATCCTTCACTGTAATCGTGTGAATACATGCTCCAACTGGAGGCACATAATATAAAACATATCACCGTGGTAATGGGTCAACGTGTGGTCACACAAACATACGTCATTCAAAGACTAGACCTTCTCATTTCACAGCTGTTTTATGCAGCCTACATGGACTGCGAAGGTTGTGGTCTACGTGGGCTGCAACCTCTCAACTGAAACAAAGGTTGTGTTACTGTGGGGGAACAAACATCGTATACACACAGAGGTGAACATGGTTAACAAAAAAGTTAGCTTCGCTAAGGCAAGTCTGCTAGCTTAAAAAATTGCTTCACAAATGCTAAACCACTAAACAGGTAAAAAAAAACTAGTGGTAGTTAACACCGACTGATAACTACCATCATTTAAACACAGACTTTGTCCACAGAAACATTAGAATCTTGGCTAAAAGCTCGTGAACCATTTTACATCCACCAAAAAGTTGAAACCACAAAACGTTGAACCGACTTTGTCTCATTCCAGTTGACGACTAACACAGGTGGACACACAAAATGTTAGAAATGTTACACAAACATTAGGGTTGCCAACAAAGCCACTCCAAAATACAATGACAGCTCTGCCGGGGGCAGGGCCTAATGACATAATGCATCAATTATGACATCACCACACAATATTTCTTATTTCCCCAACATTTGAGTAACATCCACCTAAACTGGAGTTTAATTAACACATTGTTTATTCATTCTTTTTTTTTTTTTACAACTTTTTTGATCTGATTCCAGGCTGCAGTCAGACACTAGAATTTGGCTGAAAATACGGTACATTCAGGCTAATTATGGTCAGCTGGCAACCCTAATGTATACACAACGTATATTTTCAGTTATTGTATTTATAACAGTCAACAGTATATACAGCGGGTAAAATAAGTATTGAACACGTCACCATTTCTCTCAGTAAATATATTACTAGAGGTGCTAATG
>NW_013953412.1:34952-38080 GCF_001266775.1 Austrofundulus limnaeus
TGTGTGTGTGTGTGTGTGTGTGTGTGTGTGTGTGTGTGTGTGTGTGTGTGTGCGCATGTACTGGTCATTCTCTTCTAGGGGTTCTGATGCAAATTAATATGGTTTATATGTGTATTCAGTCCAAGTGGTCATAAAAAGAGCAAAGTTTACCAGATAATGAGAGTTGAGAACTTCACAATTCTTTTTTGCAATGTTTTACTTTCAGATCTACTGAGGAACAAAATCAAGCTTAAAAAAGTCATTTAAAAAAACCACAAAGCAAAACTGATTTATTTCATGATGCTGACATGATTTCCCTCTCATCTTCAATGTCTGCTCTGCTCTTTGGTCACCATTGTACAACACACAGGCAAATCACAAACACACCTCAGATCTAAAATCTGATTGAAAACTAGTTTGAAAAGTTTTGTTCAGATGTGCTAATCAACTGTATTATGTTTTGGACCAATCAGTACCAAACCATCTGTGAGTGGTTATTAGTTGGAGTTTGTCACACTGGGTTTTTAAGTCAATACATGCAAACCAAACATTTTTATTATTTAACCAAGAAAGAATATCCTCTAAAGCATAAATTATAGAAACATCATACAACAGAAAACTCAAAATACAAATGGGAATATTAAATAATTATTAGTCAGTGTTGGACACCTCTGACCAAAACATTAGCTTCTCTAACCCAAATAAAATTATAGATCTTCGCAAATGTTAAACTGCTAAACATGTAAAATAAATAAAAGTAGAAGCTATCACAAACTGCTAGCCACTAAGACGACTGTCTCTCAGTCACGTCTTTGTCTCCTTCCTGCTGCAGACTGATGGGACTGACACAAACCTGTTGGTGTTAGCTTCTTAACTGTTAGTGGACCTAAAGTTGGCAAAACCTAAGTTAGCAGAAGCTAATAGGTCTGCTAATAGCTGTCAAAGTTAGCGAAAAAGCTAATCTGCTAAATGAGTTATTAGTTCCGCTGATATAGCAATGAATTTTTGATTAAGAAGACTTTTTCCAAAATAAAATTATCTACTCTATGCAGAGTTGTAAAGTAACTAAGTACAAATACTTATTTACTGTACTTAAGTAGAATTTTTGGGTATCTGTACTTTACTTGAGTAATTATTTTTCAGCCTAMTTTTTACTTCTACTTCTTACGTTTTCACATAATTATCTGTACTTTCTACCCACTACATTTAAAAAAAAAGACAAAGAAAGTCATTCTTTTTATTTCATTCCAGCTTTTTGTTGTAAAAAATAAAAGCTATCCATATAAATTGAGCCTCCTACATAGAGTGAATTTAATTGTGGTTGAATGAGAAGTATAAATATATAAAACTCTGATACCGTATTAATTTGTACACAAACAAATCATGTCGCACTCCAGCAGGACATAATCATTCAAATAAAAGGACTGTATTTAAGAAGTATTTGTATTTCATGATTTATATTATTGTATTTGGCCGCAGCCCTCAGATAGATTTTTATTTTGGGGAAAAGGTTTTGGGCACTCTAAATTTAACATAAATTAATTATTTTAATACAACAGTCATTTCTGCATTGTTCTGAGGAGGTCACCTCCTAATAAATGTCCTTTCAGAAAATCTAAATGCTCATTTTAAATCAATACTTTTCCTTTTCATACTTAAGTACAAAAAATATCAGATACTTTAAGACTTTTACTCAAGTAATATTCCTAAAGGAGACTTTAACTTTTACCAAAGTAATTTTCTGATAAGATACTTGTACTTTTACTCAAGTATCACTTTGTGGTACTTCATACAACACTGACTGTATGTACAGTACATTATTTTCTCATCTTTTTTAGTCACTCATCACAATTTATTTTCACAATTTTTAAGTTATTAGCTTCTGCTAATTTTTACTTGTTTAAGCATGTGCTCATTTTTCAACATGGTTTAGTGTTAGCTTTATTTTTAGGTAGCAGATTACAAGTTAGCAGAGCTAACCTTTGGTTAGCTGTGGGTTCTTTGGTGTCACTGAGTCCTTGATAAAGTATTTTATGTATGGGTACACAAAATGAAAATAACACCTAATATAAATAAATAAATAAAAAACATAATAATAATAATAATAATAATAGCTGTTGTTGTGTATTTTTACAACTTTCTATGAGTTATAATACAACAATACCTACAATAATAACTGTAGTGAGTCATAGTAACAGTACAATAAAAGTTTAAATAGTTGTCAAATGTATTAGTCTCATTATCATCACTGGTTCTTAAAAGTTGATTCTCTTTGGAGGTGATAGATGAAAATAATGTGTGCATACATTTATTCACCTAAACCCCAGTGTGACAAACATTTTCAGCAGATACATGTTGGGACGTTTGAACTAGTCCTTCATTTCACCTCATGAAACTATAGTTTTAGTCAAAAGTTTTTTAACTGGCCTTGACAAAAACCATGGTACCTTTAATTTAATATTTTCTTGAGTAAGTGGTTTCTGTCTGACTTCTGCTCCTGTCCATGTGTGTTCTGGTCCACCTGTCCACAGGTGTTCATTCATAATGTGTATGTCCATGCAAAAAATGGTGTCTGTTTCAGGTACCAGGGCATTTTGAATAAGTACAAGTACCTGTAAAAATGCTGGTACAGGGCCTATCTGTATTAGAACACCACTAGTTCTGGGTCATGTTTGGGTGATAATAACTCTGTGTTTCAGGTCTTTATCTTGTTGGAGGACCTGTAGAGACACTGTCCTCGTCTTTCTGTGACCTCGATACCAATCAGCCCTGTGACTACCTGCCAGCCTTTAAACAGACTATTTAAGACATGCCTGACATGTCCCTGTGGTTAAATTATTTTCAGGGATTTTTTTCAAAGGGTACCATCCTGTTTGCTTAAGGCCAGTTTCAACAAATTAATTTTTCATTCTGATGCCCTAAATTTTAAAGGGATCCCCGATTAGTCGTAATATTAATCTTTATTTGATAAACATTTATTTTAACTGTAAAATAAAGACTGTAAAAATACTGTAGGATGTTCAGTTTTGTAAATTTTTTTAAATATATTTTAACATGGATGGAGCCATTTTATTTAGACACAAAGCATTCTGGGTAAATGATGACATCAACTAGGTCCTCGGTGTGAGGCTGCTAGCGAGCTATATCCA
>NW_013953412.1:41556-43116 GCF_001266775.1 Austrofundulus limnaeus
GTGTGTGTGTGTGTGTGTGTGTGTGTGTGTGTGTGTGTGTAACCAGGAGTATCTGACGGAGCTCCAGGCGCTGCTGCGTTCAGTGTCAGAGACAGACTTCAAGCTGAACTCTCCTGAATACTGGCCTGCAGCGTATTATAACCTGCCCCAGCAAGAGCTCTGCCTGAAGGTCAGCACCAACTTCAGTTTGTGTCTGAAAGGAATGAACATTTCCTAAGAAAGTATCAATATACCACCAGTTTGTAGTGCTACAATGTTTGTAGATTTGTCATTTGACATTTTTTCTCTGGTCACCTAGTTTTCACTTATTGAGCAGTATTCATTTTGTCCTCTTTTTGTGTCCTTCACATGGTTTTAGTCCAAATATTGTTGAAGTAAAAAAATAGAAAATAATGAATTTTGTTCCACAACAAACCTGACAGGAAGCATGGGCAGAGCTAATTTTTTTGCAAGAGTGCACTGAAAAAACGACATTAACAAACTTTTTGACACGATCCAGACTTAAAAAGGTAACCCAGGGCACAGACACTCAAAGTAATCAAAAAAAGGATTTAATAACAAAAAGAGGCTGACAAGCAGCTCAAAAACACTTACATTCACGTAGCATAACTTAAGACTTCAAAACTCTTAGGGACCGAACAGACTGACAACACAGTACAATGATCAGACTGAAGACAGGACACCAAATATACAAGTAAACTAATGAGGGCAAACTAGAAACACCTGGGAGGAACACAAGGGCAATCAGGTGTGCAGAGGCGGGGCAGCTGCACAGAGGAACACAAGGGTACACTGAAACACTAGGATAAACAAAGCAAAATTAACTCAGACCATGACAGGACCCTCCCCTTAACGACAGCTCCTGACGTCGCCAAGAGGAGCTAGACAAAACTCAGGGAAACACGTGACAACATACTGTAGATTCAAAGACAAAAAACACATAAAGTCCTGGGGGTCGAGAGACCCCTCCAGCTGTGGCAAGACTTCTGGGGGCCGACCAGGGAACCTTCCCAGAAGAAAAAAAATTCTGGGGGCCGACCAGGGAACCATTCACAGCAAAGCCCCGCAGAAGCAGACGTTGAGCCCCAGGAGGAGGCGAGARCAGACGGCGAGCCCCAGGAGGAGGCGAGAGCAGACGGCGGAGGTTGCTGAAGCAGGATCCTTGGTGATGGCGAACAGAGGCGATGAAGAGGCGACGTCTGACGACCAAGGCGACATGGAGGCGATGGGCAACGACCCAGGCAACATGGAGGCGATGGGCAACGACCTAGGCAACATGGAGGCGATGGGCAATGACCCAGGCAACATGGAGGCGATGGGCAACGACCCAGGCAACATGGAGGCGATGGGCAACGACCCAGGCAACAAGGAGGCGATGGGCAACGACCCAGGCAACAAAAAGGTGATGGGCAACGACCCAGGCAACAAAAAGGTGATGGGCAACGACCCAGGCAACATGGAGGCGATGGGCAACGACCCAGGCAACAAGGAGGCGATGGGCAACGACCCAGGCAACAAAAAGGTGATGGGCAACGACCCAGGCAACATGGAGGCGATGGG
>NW_013953412.1:43749-46259 GCF_001266775.1 Austrofundulus limnaeus
GTGGGTGGGTGGGCGACGGAGTCCTCAGCCAGGACCCTCCGGGCGGAGGCAGAGAGTTTCTGGTGGCTGGGGTACCCCAGCAGCTCCGGACGTGCCGACAGGACCCTCTCAACCTGACGGCAGATCATGAGCTTGGTGGTAGGGGTGGGAGACCACCGGAGCATCATCAAAGCCCMGCTGATCAGGACGTGAGTGATCAGGAGCTCCTCCAGCAGCAARCACGGGACCGGCTTCCCCAAAGCAGCTGAGGAAAAACCGGTCGTGGGGAAACCAGTGGACAGGTCGCAGTCATCCGGTAGTGGGGAGAAAAAATATCTGTCTGTGGGCTGGGTGTTTGGTCTGATCATTCAGACACGATCCAGACTTAAAAAGGTAACCCAGGGCACAGACACTCAAAGTACTCAAAAAAAGGTTTTAATAACAAAAAGGGGCTGACAAGCAGCTCAAAAACACTTACATTCACGTAGCATAACTTAGGACTTCAAAACTCTCTTAGGGACCAAACAGACTGACAACACAGTACAATGATCAGACTGAAGACAGGACACCAAATATAAAAGTAAACTAATGAGGGCAAACTAGAAACACCTGGGAGGAACACAAGGGCAATCAGGTGTGCAGAGGCAGGGCAGCTGCACAGAGGAACACAAGGGAACACTGAAACACTAGGATAAACAAAGCAAAATTAACTCAGACCATGACACTTTTGACAATAAAAACAGAACAAAAAATATCAAATCTCTCTTAAGAACTCTTAAATAACATTTTTTATAAGTTGAATTTCAAAATAATTTAAAAACAGATTTAATTTTGTAATGATTTAAAACATTTATTAGATTATTTTTTTTAATTTTGTGTTTTTTTCTTAACTTCCCTCCTGCTTTCTTAGTTCCCCCTGGCAGCCCCCATGTTGAAAAACACTGGTGTCGCTAACAATGATCCCTAACACATGCTGATTGCTAGTTCCAATTAAGCTAAAAATAATAACAGTTTCTAAATCTACAAAAGGCTATAAGATAGCCAGAGTTAAACATACAAACTAAATTTGTGCAGTAGTATCTGAGAAACAATTAACAAAATCTAAATTTAAATACAAAATCCAAGATGACGACCAAAACTAATTTTAAATGGCTACCACTTAGTTATTTTTAAACATAGTGAGATGAAATTTGGTGTGGTGAGAGCTTGTGTTTTTCCACAACCTTGCACTGAGGTTAATATTTTTTATTGTATGTTTAGTTTTTGTTAGTGGAGTTAAAGTTAGCAGAAGCTAATGGGTCTGCTAACGCGTTCCAAAGGTAGCAAAGACACTAATCCACTAAGTGAAACATTAGCTTAGATATAGCAGTGTAGCAGAACTCTGTGCACCACTGCCAGTAATCAAAATTTTGTAATTGTAGATTTGTTAATCTTTTTTTTAAGTTCTTCTTTTTCCTCACGTCATTGTTTTTTGTTCGGTCCTTGTTTTCTGCTCCATTAACTTTCTGGTTCGTTGTTTTCTGGCAGGTTTGCTGTTAGCTGCTAATCAGCTAACAGCAGAACTTGTTTTTTATTTAAGAGATTAGCTTTTTTCACAAACTTTGAGAACCGTTTGCAGACAAATTACCTTATGCAAAGATTGTTCAAATTAAATTAGTTGTTTGTTTGAAGTTGTTTTTTAAAAAGGGGCAGATATAAGATTATTTTCTTCTTTCTGCACAGTTTTCATTCATTAATTGATTTACTTACTWTACTTACAAAAACAAGCTAACATCAACAGGTGTGTCCGTCCTATTAGTCTTCAGCTAGAAGGAGATGAATATGTGAGACACAGACTGAGAGATAGTTGACTTAGCGGTTAGTGTTAGCAAGTAATTTTAACTTGTTGAGCTTCTGATAGTTTTTTTACGTTTTCTGTTGTATCACATAATTATCACGTAATTAAAAATTGTATCACGTAATTAAAAATCTAAATTTTTAATTATGGATGATGAGTTAGCGAATCTTACTTTTAAGTTTTTAGTTGTTTAAAAATAATTTGACCAATATCTGTTCAGTCCCACTTCTTTAGTCTCCTCTTTCTCTTCTCGCAAAGGAAGTGGAGGAAAACATCATTAAGCTTGAACGACCTGTGGAGGCAGCTCTAGTCCACAAAGACGAGGGCGTGTCAGCTGCTCGGCCTTTGGAGAGCCAAAGGATCCAGGAGACAGCTGCCCTCCTCACTACCAACTGGGACAAACTGAACAAGCTCCACAAGGACAGACTCAAGTAAGTCCAAAACCACGAGGTTAATACGGGGTGGGTTTGTATGCAAATTAAACTTCTTATTTTTCATATAAATTAAAGTTCTGGTCAAAATGGATAGCATTCCAGGAGGAACAGGAAACCTGGGTACCAGGACATGAATCTGAGAAACATGGTTGTGCTCCAGAGTCAATGGGCCTCATGCAAGAACATGTTCGTATTCTTATCCTAAATTTCTCTTACTTTTGTTCGTACAAAGGGTTCGTACGAACATGTCACGTCAGATT
>NW_013953412.1:47344-51220 GCF_001266775.1 Austrofundulus limnaeus
GTGTGTGTGTGTGTGTGTGTGTGTGTGTGTGTGTGTGTGTGTGTGTGTAATTAGCAAGTATAATTTCCCATCTGCTCTGCTCTGTCTGTGAAGGCGTTGGCAGGACTGCAGCTCCAAGTGGCAGAAGTTTGTTTCAGATCACAGAGCTCTGGAGGAGTGGCTGAATGATGCTGAGAGCACTTTGAAACTGGCTGAGAGCGAGCCAGCAGCACACAGACAGCATCTCAGGGTAAACACACACAACACACACATTTAAATGGTAAAGATAACACAATGTTTTACAAATACAACAGAGTTGCAGTCAAACAGGAAATATGATACATATTCCAAACCAGTGTTTGTTGGGTTACAATCGAAACAAAAATGTGAAATTATTAATTAAAAGCTATACTATATATACTTTATAAATGTATAAACAAGTTGCTACCCAAACAAACGTCAGGCCCATTTCCAATTTTAACACAGCACAAAACGTTTTAGATCTGACCCAGATTAACGCTCTCTGTGCTTGTTGCTAGAGTCCAGTCCCAAGTCAGAGGCAGAGTCATGGTGCTACACAGCAGTTTTCAAGAAAAGTGTCTGACGCAGCATTCAGTCTCACAACAAACAGAACAGTTGCTTTTTTTAGGCCTTATGTAAGGATATTATATCATTGAATTTGACATTTTAATGTTACATCAACTTAAAAAACAAAATGAAACTGAATCACTATCATAAACAGGTAATCTGAAGATGAGATGTAGCAGAGCATTGACCTGTGGTCACCTTTTAATTTAAAATAGTGTGTGTGTAGACCTCAGAGGATGTGTTGGGAATGACTCTCAGCTACTGTCACATCAACGTTTAGCTCAAAAACCTGTGAAAGTGACTGAATGATCGCAGTGTTTTGTGTTTTCTAAGTTCAGCTGGCTGTGGTGACCACCTTGAATTGGATTGACTCCAGACGTTCATGAGTTGAAGTTTTATGTTCAATATTAACTTTAATTTAAACTTCAATATAATTCACTCAGAACGAGTTCGCCATGAAACAATGTCTACTCAGAGTTAACTTCCTCTGAGTTTTCAGTTCCAAACCAGGTGATTACAGTCAGTTCAGTCACCTCTAAGTACATTATATTTGACAATCTTAACTCTAAGTATCGAATCTCCATGTATCCTAAGTATCCTAACTCTGAGTATCTAATCTCCATGTATCCTAACTTTGAGTATCCTAACTCTAAGTATCCTAACTCTGATCATCTAATCTCTGTATCATAACTCTGAGTATCTAAATGCCATGTATCCTAACTCTGAGTATCTTAACTCTGATTATCCAATCTATGTATTCTAACTCTGAGTATCCTAACTCTGAGCATCTTAACTCTGATCATCTAATCTCCAAGTATACTAACTTAGAGTTTCCTAACTTTGAGTATCCTAACTCTAAGTATCCTAACTCTGAGTATATAAACTCCATGTATCCTAACTCTAAGTATCTTAACTCTGATCATCTAATCTCCATGTATACTAACTTAGACTATCCTAACTCCGAGTATCTAATCTCCATGTATACTAACTCTGAATATCTAATCTCTGTGTATCCTAACTCTGAGTATCTTAACTCTGATCATCTAATCTATGTATCCTAACTCTGAGTATTGAGTATCCTAACTCTGAGCATCTTAACTCTGATCATCTAATCTCCATGTACACTAACTTAGAGTATCCTAACTTTGAGTGTCCTAACTCTAAGTATCCTAACTCTGAGTATCTAAACTCCATRTATCCTAACTCTAAGTATCTTAACTCTGATCATCTAATCTCCATGTATCCTAACTCTGAGTATCCTAACTCTGAGCATCTTAACTCTGATCGTCTAATCTCCATGTATACTAACTTTGAGTATCATAACTTTGAGTATCCTNTCTGAGTATCCTAACTCTGAGCATCTTAACTCTGATCGTCTAATCTCCATGTATACTAACTTTGAGTATCATAACTTTGAGTATCCTAACTCTAAACATCCTAACTCTGAGTATTTAATCTCCGTGTATCCTAACTCTGAGTATCTTAACACTGATCATCTAATCTCTGAGTATCTTAACTCTGAGTATCTAATCTCTGTATCCTAACTCTGAGTATCTAATCTCCATATATCCTAACTCTAAGTATCCTAACTCTGAGTATCTAATCTCCACGTATCCTAACTCTGAGTATCCTAACTCTGAGTATCTAATCTCCATATATCCAAACTCTGAGTATCCTAACTCTGAGCATCTTAACTCTGATCGTCTAATCTCCATGTATACTAGTTTAAGAGTATCCTAACTTTGAGTATCCTAACTCTAAGTATCCTAACTCTGAGTATCTAAACTCCATGTATCCTAACTCTAAGTATCCTAACTCTGAGTATCTAATCTCCACGTATCCTAACTCTGAGTATCCTAACTCTGAGCATCTTAACTCTGATCGTCTAATCTCCATGTATACTAACTTAAGAGTATCCTAACTTTGAGTGTCCTAACTCTGAGTATCATAACTCTGAGTATTTAATCTCCATGTATCCTAACTCTGAGTATCTTAACATTGATCATCTAATCTCTGAGTATCCTAACTCTGAGCATCTTAACTCTGATCGTCTAATCTCCATGAATACTAACTTAGAGTATCCTGAGTATCCTAACTCTAAGTATCTAATTTCCATGTATCATAACTCAGAGTATCTTAACTCTGATCATCTAATCTCTATGTATCCTAACTATGAGTATCCTAACTCTGAGCATCTTAACTCTGATCGTCTAATCTCCATGTACTATACTAACTTAGAGTATCCTAACTTTGAGTATGTCAACTTTGAGTATCTTAACTTTCACTGTCTTAACTCTGAGTATCCYAACTAATAATTATCATCTGATAAGGTAATTTTAAATTTTATGGCAACACTGTCCAAAAGAGTTGGTTCAGGACCGTCCAAAGGTTTTAAATGTACAAGAGTTTGGATGAGAAACTTACTAAGTTAATTAACAGCAGGTTAATAAGAGGACTGGTTCTAAAAAGAGCATTGAGGAGAGTCTGAATTTCAAACACAAACATGGGCAGAGGTCACCAGTCTGCAAAAACTGTCAAACAATAGTTGAACATCTCCATCTTTCCATTCCATCCGTTTCCGGTCGAGAACCATGACCTCAGACTTACAGGAACTGACTTTCATCCCTACTGCTTCACACTCGGCTGCAAACCGCCCCAGTGCATGCTGAAGATCGCCAACAGAACCACATCATCTACATACAGCAGAGATGAGACCCTGTGGTTCCCAAACCAGACCCCCTCCTTGTCATAATCTGTAATCATTTTCCTTGGTTTTCCTAGTGTTTCTATGTTCCCCTGTGTGTCTCTGCTCAGCTGCCCCACATTACCTTGATGATCACCCTCRTGTTTCTCCCCAGGTGTTTTCTGTTCATTCATTAGTTGTCAGTGTATTTAAGCCCTGTCCTGTCTCAGTCTTGTGTCGGATCTTTGTCTCCCTCGTGCCTGTGGTTTTTGAGAACCTGTAAGTGATTTTTGAGCTGCCTCAACAGCATTTTCTGTTATTTAATAAATCTTTTTGTTCCTTTTTTGAACCTGCCTGCGCCCTGGGTCTGTTCCTACTAAATCCTAACATAATGAACCAACCAAGTCCCCAGCCTGCAGGCAAGATTTTTAGTGCAAACGAAATGTTTGTGATGTTGCAGCGGAACCGTGAGGATCTGGCGAAGCTGTCTGCCCTTCTCTCAGGGAACTCCCCTTAAGAGAAGCGAATTCTGGTGGTTCTTTTTTCACCCACCCTCCCACCCCAGTTTTTTTTCTGGGGATCCGTGCCTGACCTGACTGTTCCTGCTGCTGGTTCCTCTGCTGCAT
>NW_013953412.1:51925-53387 GCF_001266775.1 Austrofundulus limnaeus
GCCCCTCGGCTGCTCACGTCTCCTCCCTGGGCCCCTCGGCTGCTCACGTCTCCTCCCTGGGCCCCTCGGCTGCTCACGTCTCCTCCCTGGGCCCCTCGGCTGCTCCCGTCTCCTCCTGTGGCTTTGTTTCAGCTGCACTTCCTGCTGGGCCTCGTGCGGTGGCGGGGTCACTCCCTGGACAGTTTCCGGGTCRTACCCCTGGACTTTTGTGTTTGTCTCGTGTTCCCCGTTGTTGTCTCCGTGTCCTGTACCTCTCTCTTTTCGACGTCGGGAGCCGTCGTTAAGGGGGGGTCCTGTCATGATCTGTGTTTTTATGTCTTGGTTTTCAAAGTGTTTCAGTGTTTCCTTGTGTCTCTCAGCTCAGCTGCCCCACATCACTCTGCTGATTACCCCTGTGTTTATTCCCAGGTGTATTCTGTTCAGTCATTAGTTTTCATTGTATTTAAGTTCTGTCCTGTCTCTGTCTGGTTGTCGGTTCATTGTGTTGTGTTCCTCGTCTGAGTGATCTCTCTGTGACTCTTCTGAAGACCTGTAAGTTTCTGTGCTGCCCTGTCAGCCTTTTTGTTTATTCAAAATAAATCCTTTTGCACCATGGTTCTTGCCTGCGCCCTGGGTCAGCCCCTGCAAAATCCTCATACTCCWCTCCACGACTGCACCTTGAGATCCTGTCCATAAACACTACAAACAGGATGGGAGACAAGGGACAGCCCTGGAGGAGTCCAACATGCACTGAGAACCAGCTCGACTTTGTGCCAAGAATGTGAACACAGCTCCTGCTTTTGTTCTACAGGGACTGGATCACCCTTAATAGAAACCCAGACACTCCTTACTCCCATAGCTCTCCCCAAGTCTACAAAACACAGGTAGACCGGAGAGGTCTACAATACCACAAGAGGCAAACTCCAACGACCACCTTAGCAACTCGGTGAGGGTAAAGCCCTGGGGTCTCATNGGATAGTTGTGATCTTCGGGCCCCCAGAGGCCACTGGCCTAAAAACAGGTCTGGTTCTGTTCTGGATACTTCTACAGGTCAGAGCTCATTGAAATGGGCTCAGGCCAAGAGGAAAACTGTTCTGTGTTCAGACAAATCAAAATTTCAACTTACTTTTGGAAACTACACCTGTGCACTGGTCAAAACTCAGTCTCTCTGATGGTATGGAGGTGCATTAGTGCTTCTGGTATGAACAGCTTACACCAATGTGTTGCTGCCATAAATACACTAATAACCAGTTATTTGTTTTCTACAAATGATAGAGTTTTTATTTTAATCATTCAGTGTTTACTGTGTTTTACAGTGTGATAAATAAGGGTTTGAGATTCCAGTCATCAGTACTTTGTTTTTGTTTACATCTGACATATGGCCCCGACCTTTTTCCAACAGGGGTTGTATAAACTGTATCTTGAGGCCTTGTGTGTGTGTGTGTGTGTGTGTGTGTGTGTGTGTGTGTGTGTGTGTGTGTGT
>NW_013953412.1:56411-57913 GCF_001266775.1 Austrofundulus limnaeus
TACAGGCTCCATAGGAAATGAATGGAGAGCGAGCGACGTCGCCTCCCGTGTGTCGAGCCCTTTAAAGGTTTAAAAGATTTTTATAAGCTAACGCTAAACTATTAAATGTTTAAAAGATTTTTAGAGCTACTGCTAAAGTGTTAAACAAGTAAACATTAGCAGAAACGTTTGGACTTGCTACATCCAGACGGTGCAGAAAAGGTAAATGACCTTAAATGGTTTCCTGTAGAATAAATCTATAGGGAACTGTTAAAGGACAGTCAGGATTGTTGCAAATGACCAGATAATGTTGATAAAGCGTTGGGGCAGGCAGAGCTGAAGCACATCAAAGTGTCAGAACTGCATTAACGCACCACAAGCAGAGACTTCACGCTGACTTAGAAGTTTGAGAACAAAAGATTGAGGAAAAAGAAAATTATATTTTCTCTTTTCTTCCCTTCTCCCCGCAGATCTGCAGAGGCCCGAACAGCAGCGGCTCAGCTGGAGGAGGACATGGGCTCCATGCTGGGCTGGTTGGATAAAGCAGAGGGAGTCCTGGCCATCCCTCTGCAGCCTGCGGAACCGCAACACATCAGAGACACTCTGAACAAAGTCCAGGTATCGTCAGAGAACAGCAGCATGCATTTTAAAATGCAGAGTTCAGTGTGTGTGTGTGTACTTGTTTCTACTACACAGTGAGGACCATTTGCACCATAGTTATTATCAAAGTGAGGTCTTTGATGTAAAGTAAGGACCTCTTCAACGTCTTCACTTTATTTGCAGCTCTGCTGTACGTCACTAGTTAGATTTAGAGGTATGGTGAGAATTAAGTTTTGGTTCAGGTTAGTGTTAACTATAGACCAGTAATGGTTAATTTTAGAGAAAATGTCTGGGTTAGACATAAATACAATTACAAAAAATGAATGGAAGTCAATACAGTGTCTTCACTTTGATGCAAGTACAAGGATGTGTGTGTGTGCCCATGTTTTTGCCACTTGTTAGGGATGATTTTTCAGGAAATTGCTTCCTTGTGGGGACCAGTTGTTTGGTGGGGACTAAAATCCCGGTCCCCACGAGTTTGGAGGCTGATTTTGGGTGGGGGGGTTGGGTTTAGGACCAAAGTGTGAATTAAGTATATGTTAGATTTAGGGTCAGGTATACAGTGGTTAGTTTTAGAGTAAGRGRTCAGGTTTAGGCTATAGAAATGATCAGTAAATGAATGGAAGTCAATGAAAAATCACCACAAGGATAGAGAAACATAGCGTGTGTGTTAGTGTATGTTGGTTTGTCTTTATAAATCTTGGAGCCCAAACAAAATACCTGCTATAGGGGGACTTGAACATTGAAACGTTGGGGCAAGTTTTTTTTTTTTTTTTTTTAATTATTATTATTATTTTTGATGGTTTGAATTTGAAGAATGTTTAAAGGGCTCGACACACGGGAGGCGACGTCGCTCGCTCTCCATTCATTTCCTATGGAGCCTGTGCGGTGAGGCGACAATCACTTGCCCTCCTCCAGCTAAG
>NW_013953412.1:58353-59930 GCF_001266775.1 Austrofundulus limnaeus
CACCCTGGCTGCGATGACAGCCGTTAATCGCTGTAGTTTGTCGCTGCCCGTGTGTCGAGCCCTTAAGAGTGTAATTGTGTTTTCACCACATCACATAGAAAATTCCATGGAATCATTGCAAACAAAGTTGAACAATTGAAACTGGATCCAGGAGAAACCCTGTCAGAAAACACCTTCAACAAGAAAATGACTTAAGCGACTTCACCTAGGATCTGTACTCTGCTGAACCTCTGCCTTTCCACCACTCATTTAAAGTTCAGGGACARTTTTAACTGGTCGAGCCATGGGACCCCCAGTGTCCCCAGCTGAGACAAATTGACATGGAGGAATTAGAAAAGAGAACCGTGGTCTCCTTCAAGTAAACAACATAAACCCACTGGTTCAGACATGAGTATGATACCTGGGTTAAAATACAAACTAAGAGACTTATAGTTGTGTAATGAGAGAGGACACACAGGAAAGGACTCCTGGCTAATCGTGTATTTTCCTTCCTTCAGTGTGAGGTTGTGTTATGACTATTCCACCCAAAATGAGCAACTTTCAAACTACTAAGTCAGGCATAGGTGAAGCACTCAGTACCCGGCCTGGCTACACGTGACACGAGGAGACGAGCTGTTTACTTTTGACTCACCGGAGGAAGCTCRAACGTTTTTCAACCGACGGTTCGGCCAGGAGTAAATGTGTGTCATACTTGGTGCCCACGGTTGAGAAGCACAAGTTCACCTCCTGAGATCTTTCTGTCAACTAGCAGCTCTCAGAATCAAGGCTCTGTTATTTGCTGGTGTTTCTGCTGGACTGATTTACATCACGTTGTACAATATTATCTGCTTTAGTTTTACAAATGACACTTATTTTTATGCTTACTGGGTTCTCGTCACCACCTTAGAGGTTGAAGGACGTAAACCCTAAACATTACTTAAAGACTTCCAAGGCAGTAGAGATAAGGAACTGTTCTTCCAAAGATTTTAATGGGCAACATTTAGCCTTACCTCAGAGACAGGGATAGATAAAGGCATTGTTCTCTTTCTGTTTATGTTTATGTTTATGTTTATGTTTATGTTTATGTTGGGGGTTTGGGTTATGAGAAGGGACACATTAGATTTATGTAACACGTGTTTCCATTTGTCAGAGAAATAGTGAAGCTACTGTATGTGCTGTGTTACATTCACTCTGCAATTTTGCGTCATTAAATGGGAAAGAAACAGAGGGAATGCACCACACTATGGCTTTTTTAATCTTTTCTATTTTCCAGCTGTAAATGGAAAACTGCTGTGAGATTTTAGTTGGATTGTTAAAGGCTTAAATGGGTCATTTAAAAGAGCCAGGATGTTCAACCAGCTCGAGTATTTAAGAGGTGATATCACATTTCTTCCAAAAACCCACCAATTGGTTACAGATTGACTGGGTGGGCCATATGTCTCATTCTAATCTTAATTCCAGAACCCGTGGTACTGACATTTTGATACAAAAAAAAAAGTTTCAATTCAACCCAACAACAATAACCTTTCATTTACAGTATGCATGAATGTATGCATGCATGTGTGTATGTATATATATGTTTTTGTATACTCTTTATG
>NW_013953412.1:60297-62493 GCF_001266775.1 Austrofundulus limnaeus
CTGATGATGAAGAAATTAAGAAACTAATATTAAGTTCTTTTTTCTACTGAAGTGATTAAAAAAGATTAAAAACAATAATAACCTTTGACCAATTTGGTTGAATTTTTAATGGTTTCTGGTTTTCTAAGTTACAGGCCTATCATCTAGATTAATATTTATGTCCCTATCTGGGAGGATGAAAAACTCATTGAAATAATTATTTCATCAATCCCACCCTTGAACTCACAATAATTAATTTTCGTCTGAGATCTAAATTGTGTAATTAACCCTATAATGGATTGTTTCAAGTCCACACATATTTCAAAAATGGCTAGATTGCTGTCAGATTTAATGGGCTGTACAGGAGGTGTTGACCCCTGGCATTATTTATTCCCTCAGAGCAGGGTCGTCTTCTTTTCTCCCATTTCACCATTCATACAGTATATACTGTAGATTAGCTTACTTCTTAATTGAAAGATCTCTTTTTCCATTTGTTAAGAAGGCTGAGTTCTCTACTAAAGCTGAGTCAGACCATGCCCATTCTACCAGATATCACATTTCCTCTTTATAAAACAGAACACCCCGAACACGCCGATCGAAACTTATTATCTGACAAAACATTTTGTGAGTTGATATCCAAAAAAACTGATGACTTTCTAAGACTCAACAAAAAAAGATGGTATTTCCCCTTCTCTTCTGGGAAACACTAAAGGTAGTGATCAAGGGTATGCTAGAATGAAAAAGATCAATAAAACTAAAGAAGAGGAGCTWCTAAAATCCATAAAAGTGGTAGAGAAGGTGGAACATCTACTGTTAAAATCACACATGGTGATAAGGCAGGTTGTTTCTTAGCACAGCAGCTCAAGGGCTGCTCTGACAGCCAACAAATCCCACAAATAAAAAACAGTAGTGGTGAATGAACCATTGTCCCACAAGAAATTAATGAAGTGTTTACCTCGTTCTACTCAAATTTCTATAAATCAGAAACAACACATCGGCATAGAACACTTTTAACAATTTGAAGACCCTGGTAATAAACAAAAAGCATGGGGCAATAACTGAACTATTAAAACAGATTAAAATCACCAAAGCAATAAAGGAAATGCAAAATGGATAAACACTGATGGGTATCCAGTAGAGTTCTTTAAAACATGTGTAGATCTAACATTCTACTCGATAGGTTCAATGATTCTCTAGTATGTGGGTCACTTCCATGGACATTGACTGAAGCATTAAACATTCTCCTTTTAAAATCAGGCAAAGAACACAGAATGCAGCTGTTACTGACATATTTTCCTTCTGAACAATGATGCAAAAATATTAGCCCAAGTTCTTGCCTCGCAGTTAGAAACCACCATGAGTGGATTTCTGTAGACCAAACTAGTTTTATCTTGAATTGTTTTTATTTTTCACTTMTGAATGTTATTCATTCCCCTGCATCCGTGGTGGTCTCTGAAGTGGCTATTGTTCTGTATGCAGAGAAAACCTTTGATAGGGTACCGTGGAGATATTTACCGGTATTTGCCTGCTTGAAGAAATTTGGGTACAGCCTAAATTTCATCTCACGGATCAGAGCCTCCATAATTACAAATGATAAGCAATTATAGTATTTCCAATTATCAAGGGAAACCCGACAGGAATGCCATATCAGCCTACTGCTTTTCACCTCGTCTATAGAGGCCTTATCTATTACTCATAAACCATAAACATCAGTAAGAGGAATTTATAGAGAGGGTGAGGAACACAGAATCTTTTTATACACAGATGATTTATTCTTATACCTTTCTGACCCTATCTCAAATGTGCCCCACATTATCCATGCTCTAAAGAGTTTTGGTACTTTCTCTGGGTACAAGCATAACTTTAGTAAAAGTGAATGSTACCTTTTGAATGACTTTACCTTCAAATACAGCATAACATCTTTCCATTTAAATGGTCCAATAACAGCAACGTATCAGAATCAGAATCAGCTTTATTATCTGTCGTAGAAATATCCACTAAGGCAGAAACACAAATGGCATCTTTAAGAATCATGAGAACAGATTATACAAATGTGGCAGTTATCAGAGAGATACAGAACAGAATGTGTCAAGGTAATGTGAACTCAGCAGTTAGGCAGGATTATATAATATACAGCGGGTAAAATAAGTATTGAACACGTCACCATTTTTCTCAGTAAATATATTACTAGAGGTGCTAATGACATGAAATTTTCAC
>NW_013953412.1:64868-68637 GCF_001266775.1 Austrofundulus limnaeus
CGAACCTAAGACTTTCGGGTCCCAAGCCGGCTGCTCTACTACTACACCACAGCTGCCCCACACTACACCACAGCCGCCCCACGCTACACCACAGCCGCCCCAGCTTGACGACCTCCATCATCAATGTGTCCACCAGTGGGTCCTTTGGTTGCCGCCGCAACAGGCACCAATGACCTTCAGGCCACAGCTCCTAGAAGCTGCATCTGCAATAGAGGCCCTAAACATGGCCCATTTGGATTCCATGTGTCCGACCTCCCCGGGACATGTGGAAAACTCTTCTGGAGGTGAGAGTTGAAGACCGCACAGACAGGGGGCTCCACCAAAGGTTCCCAGTTCAGCCTCACCATGCATTTGGGTTTACCAGGTCTGTCCAACAGCTCCCCCGCCATCGGATCCAATTCATCACCAGATGGTGATCAGTTGACAGTTCTGCCCCTCTCTTCACCTGAGTGTCCAAAACATGGGGCCACTGGTCAGATGACACAATTACAAATTGATCAGCCTTCAGCCTAAGGGGCCTGGTACTAAGTACACTTATGGACCGCCCTATGCTTGAACATGGTTTTTCTTATTGGACAGCTCATGCTTAGCAAAGTCCAATAGCAGAACACCATTTGAGTTCAGGCTACAAACATTAAAAAATGTATTGGCTTCACTCTGATTACCAAATGGTGCCACTTGGAGGCCACATATTGCTTCTCAACTGCTCTTGGGGCTTTGATCTCCTCCACATTTTGTCTCTCTTCTTAGAGACTTCTTCAGTCTGAGGAATTTCAGGTAAACTCAGCCTTATAAGTTGCTGATGGTCCTCAATGAACAATAGGGATAATCAGGGCACCAACAATCGATCATTGAGCTGATGGTCCTCTTACGTGTGAACAAACAGTTTTGATTGTCATCATTAACCTGTTTGTTCACCATGTGGAGGCAGTGCTTATAAGGTTGAGTTCACCTGAAACTCCTCAGACTGAAGAAGTCTCTAAGAAGAAAGACAAAACGTTTCATTAAAGTGGAAACTGTTCAGAGGACATACTTAAAGGAGACCAATTATGGATCCTAGAAATGTTTATGGTATGTCTGTGGGCTATCCAGACCATGTTCATTCAATTTAATGCACAAAATAATTCTCAGATAATAAAATTTCCCATTTTCTAGTTCTGCCTGCTCTGACTTCTGTTCAGAAGAGCTGTTTATGTTAATGAGCTCTGTTGGTAACGCCCTCCAAAAATCTGTTGACATTAACTCCGCCCTCCAAAGCCAGTGTTTACCTTAGCATGCCCAATAATAGCAGAAGCTCTGTTGTACAACCATATGGGACCCAGTCAGACCCAGAGGCAGAGAGGGTCGCAGCTTCTTTCTTTTTTTTCCTCTCCCTCTTCTGCTCTGCGCTCACTCTGCATGCTGTTACCAGAGCAGGGAGCAGCAGTGGTCAAAATACCTCAGAAACTCAAACAGAGTCAATAGAGGTACATGAGAAAACGTGTTCATAATGAATGAAAATAAATAAATTAAATTGTATCCATGCCAGTCTCAAACCCTGGTGTCCCACTCTCTGGTCCAACACTCTACCCATTGCCCTATTGGAGGCTTGTTGTGAAATGAGCTGCGCATTACGCAACAACAACCGTGACGGCTTTTTATACTGAGGAGGTGGAGTTTCACCCGGGGGTTGCTAGGTATGGGGCTGAACGCAGGTTCTGGTGGGTTGTTGTACGACTTGTGACATCACAAAATGACGGAAGTCTAAAACTTGTCGTTAATATACATTAAAAATACATTTACTTACAGTAAATATGCCCCTGGGTGCATTTTTTTTGGTCCTAGGACTGTTTTTTTAAGAAGTACATACTCATAGTTGAGTAAAAAAAAAACTTTAAAAAGTGAATTTTGCATAATAGGTCCCCTTTAACCTTTCTTTGGTTTTTCTACGTGGATTAATTACTGAGATGACATTTTTTTCATTACATATATTTATTCCTTTATTTTTTTCACTTTAATTACTATAAGAGTTTGTTTCCCTTCCTGATCAGTAATATTACTGTATTATTTAATTTTCACTGTGTTTCTGTCTTAGGCCCGTGTGGATGAGCTTCCTGCTAAAAAGGCAGTTGTGGAGGATCTGAACTCCAAGCAGAAACACATTCCTGCTGACAAACAGAAAGACATCAGGCGCATCAACACTCGCTGGGCTCAGGTCAGCAAATATTACAGCAAAAAGCTCAACAAAATTTATGGGGCTTCACATAAATGCAATAAAATCTGAATCTGGTTCTGTGGTTCTGAATCCAATTTTAAAGGTAAAACAAGATGATAAACGAAATGATAAACTAACCCATCTGGGCAGTGTTAGGCTTGTTGATTCTCCTTTTTGCATCACGCAGTTCTCAACTACAGATTGAACATTTTTAAAGTATTCTTTTTGGTTAACATGATTACATAAAATAGTTGTAAAAATGCCCTTCTTGTCAAATGACAGAGTAAAAAAAGTAATCATGAAGTTTTGTACATATTTTACTTCATGAATTAACAAAGGACTCAAAGTAAGTCAGTTATGGATGGTCGATATTTCTGCATTAACTTCGGTATCTGCCGGTATTGGTCATTTTTTAGAATAGTATCGGTCCATTAAGTATAAATGGGCCAATATTAACCTCTGATATTGATTTCCTACTTTTTAGCTTTGTGTTTCTGTTTTGGTAGGGGAAATAATTGGTCAAGTGGTATCTGTTTGATCATGATAGTGATAGTGATGCTTCGCAGCCAGGAATAACTGAAATAGAGTCCTTTCAGCGGTCTGGTCATTTTTTATAGCATTGAAAAAGACACAGGTGTGTTTGTGTGTATATGTAGATAAAAAATTTGTGTGTTTGTGTAAAATCTGTAAATATTGGTTATTGGCCATAACACTAATAACAATATCGACTATTGAAATCAGCTGAATTTTCATATCGGTGCATCTCCAGTAACAGTGAGTCTTTATTTTTTAGGTGTCCAAGGCTCTGCCTGAGCGTCAGCAGGAAATTGAAGGTCTGTTAAAGGAGCTTGGGAAGCTTCAGGGCCAGCTGGAAGACCTGTCAGTGTGGGCGTCAAACACTAGAACTAAACTTGAGAACAGTCCTGAGGAGCCACCAGCCAAGGTGAGACACAGTTTTTGCCAGAACACAAAAACTGAACTAAATCTAAGTGAATTCTGTGCCCATAAAGACCTCTGCTTGCTGCCACAGCTCATTGATGAAGTCCACCTGAAGCAGCCTGAAGTGGAGTTTGTTTTGGAAAGAGCTAACCAGATGCTAAAGGACACGCCTCCTGGCCAATCAGATAAGGTCAGGTTATAGGATACGTTAAACAGAACAAATCAATCTGTAGTGTTTGTTTTCTGCACTTCTGTTTTTCCAGCAAATTTCTTCTGTTTCAACTGCTACATTATCCTYGTCCCTCCCAAGGCGAACCTCAACATGTTCTGACACTTCCAGTTCTGTCTTCATGTTTTTTGTCCATGTCTCTGTCTCCATCCATACAACACAGCTGGTCTCTCGACTTTCTTGTAAATCTTTCCTTTGACCTTTTCTGTCACTCTTTAGTCACAAATCACTAAATCAGACTGATCCAACCATCTGGATCCTCTTTTTCTGAAACTCCCTCACAAATATCGTTCACAGTTTAGTGCATCCTAATGAAATACTGGCTTGACGACATAACTTTTTGATCCTGTTATGGCAATATTTATTTAACAAAGACAGAAATACGTGGTCCAAGAATGAAGGTACTC
>NW_013953412.1:70499-73118 GCF_001266775.1 Austrofundulus limnaeus
GGTCTATGCAAAATCAACTTTTTCTGAGCTTTATATCATGTTTTATTTCATTCCCTCCAGCTAGTTGCTAACGGCTAAGCTGACTGTTTCTCAGTGTGTGTCTTTGTCTCCTTCCAGCTGCAGACTGGTGGGACTGAGACAAACCTGTTGACGTTAGCTTGTTAGTTAGCTTTTAGAGGACTTAAAGTTAGCAAAATCTAATTTAGCAGAGGCTAATTGGTCTGCTAACAGTTTTCAAAGATAGTGAAAAAGTTAATCTTCCAAATTAAAAAAATAGTCGTGCTACTGAATAAATTTAACCCAACATTCACGTATGAAACCATTAAAGTGCGACTCTTGTAAATTACATTTTATATTTATTGTCCTGTTTGTATGTCCCAGATGAAACGGCGGCAGGAAGTTCCCAGCCTGAATCTGCGGCTCTGTCTCAGTTCAACAAGTCCTGGGCGGAGCTCACTGATTGGCTGACCATGCTGGACAACATGGTTCAGAACAAACAGGTGGTGGTGGCAGACCTGGACGACATCAATGAAAACATAAACCAACTGAAGGTTAGAGCCATGGAGCCGAAGTCCAACAAACAAACCGTTTCATWGATCAGTTAGATTTCTGTTTTTATGTATTTTGGATTTCTATTTAAAAAAATTACAAGTTTTAATTGTTTTTAGGCATCTCTGCAAGAGCTCGACCAACGTCGACCCCTACTGGAGAAACAAGTCACAGCAGCTCAGAATCTGAAGAACAAAACCAGCAACCAGGATACACGCAACGCCATTACAGAGCGCAGTAAGATACACACTGGACTCATTTTGTGTTACAGGGTGGAGAACGTTTTCTCCAGTTATTTTACAAACCCTATCGGCCTACCCTAGTTGGCCGTTTAGCAGTTAGCAAGCTAACATTTAGGTAAACTGCTCTTCACTAAAGTACGGAGCCCGTCCGGTGACATGGAATAAAAAATTTTTTCCCCTGGCCACAAGATACTTTACGCGTGCGTACGCAATAATTATGTCGTGGCCACCACATAGCTAATTATTGTTGTCATTTCYGTGCAGACTGTTTGTTGTTTACATGGCGCAGGGGGACAGGAGCGCTACTATCCCCCTGCGCCTCAGCTGCAGAGGGAGTCGTAGTTATGCTGCATTCAGGAACACAGCAAAAATCTGTGTCCCGACACACAACCAGGGCGTTCACAGTCATTTCATAAAAAGCCTACCATGAAAGATGATCGATTTATATTGGCATACAACAAAGAATAAGAATAARAATAAGAAAACGTGTGCATATTTAAACAAAGACAAAACAATGCAGTCTATATATAATCTGACTCCAATATTGTCTGTCTATCACAACAAGGCTGCTCAAATTTAGCCCATTAATTACCACGTGCGCACGAGTTATTATCTCGTGGCCAAGTGGAAAATTTTTTAATTCCATGTCACCGGACGGGCTCCGTACTAAAGAGATGATTCAGGAACTTTGATTAGTTTTCCACACAGCTTTTTCTGTTTTGACATAATTTTTGYTTAATGAACATTGACAGTGGAATCTGTTGTGTCTTTTTGTACACTTCAGGTTTGTTATTATGTCCTCAAACAGAAAAACGGTGGTGGGCACAGCTAAATGAAAAGCCAGCTTGACTAATTCATAAAATGCTAACTAAAAATATAGCCAAATATTGCCAGTGCTAAACGAGAAAAAACAAAAAAAGCTAACACTAAAAGCTCATTGCTAACCGCTAAGATGACTGTCACTCAGTCTAAGCTAACTGGTCCACTATCAGTTAGTAAAAATGCTAATCCACTAAACAAAATGTTAGTTCTGTAATTAGCTGTTAGCTGWTAGCTACAAAATGTTGGGTCCAATCTGTTTTAGTTTCAGTCATTTCAAAACAACATATAATCGTTCTTGTTGTAACTAACTGCGCTGTGAAAAGGTTTTGTGAATGATTGGGTGTGGGCTGGGGGGTCTTGGGCAGGTTCCACCACAGAAACCATGCTGATTAGCTTTTACTGATTCACTTTSTAATTGTAGAGTCTTTGCTTTTGAAGTGAGCTACAGCCTAATTTTAGTTTCCTTCAGAGACTCCTGCATCTCTTAACTGTAGTGGAGAGACTTCCCATTAAACTTCCTTTTATTGGCTCGTAGCTGGTTTTCACTGGAATCAACTCTGCAGTGATGGAGAAAATGCAGAGGCGACACAGCTGTGACATTGCGGCACTGTTTGATTTCTTACCAGAAGCAGAATGAAGGTGAACAGAAGGTACAGCTGTTCAGCAACTTTTAATCATAAGTGCTTTATAAGTACATTTATAGCTGTCATTATACAGCTGACTGCCAGCGAGTTGTACCTACTGTACATCCACACCTTCAGGACACGCAGATATCTACAGTACCTAATGTCACACACACATTTCTGTGTTGTCCTCCTTCACCTTAAAGTGATCTCTAACTACTGTCACATGCTGATCTTCATATGTTATTTATCTGKTCTACTAAAAGTTGTGATTTGTGATGCRTGGAAACTAACKTAAAAATTTGTTTATTACAYTTTTCACTTAAGCACATCACCGTTCTGTTACTGATGCATGATGATAATGGGTTGCTGTTGAGACTAAA
>NW_013953412.1:78999-81185 GCF_001266775.1 Austrofundulus limnaeus
ATAGGAGACACGACATTAACAGCACATTTCATTCCTTTAAGCAGCTCCTTTAATTCCACATGATGCTGCTAAAGAGAACAGATTTTTTCTCGATCTCGGAGAGCAGGACTACAATCTCTGAACTCGTAAATTTCTTTTTACTTTGCGATGTCGTTTATGAATGGACACTTCCTGGTATGTGGGGCAGGAAACATAGCCTTATATGGTGTTTTTGGAGTGTTAATTATGTAAATTACCTCTCCTCGTGCACGAGCAGCTGGAAATGAACAGGTGAATTTACGCAGCTCATTTACACACTTTTCCTGAAGATAGAAGAGTTTGTTGAATCTGACGTGACATGTTAGTACGAACCATTTGTACGAACGAGAGTAAGAGAAATTCAGGATAAGAATACGAACATGTTGTTGCATGAGGCCCAATGTTATCAAGGGAGCGCAGATTAACAGGGAGTTCATTCCAGAGCCTGGGGACCACAGAGGAGAGGGCACGGTCACCACGAGTCTTAAAGCGAGTGTGGGGAACTATTATGAGATTTTAATCCTGTGAGCGTAGGTCCCGTCTGGGGTTGCATGGGGAAATGAGATTTTTAATGTAGTTGGGGGCTTGGCCATGGAGCACTCTGAAAGTGAGGACCAGAATTTTGAACCTGATTCTGAATTGAACAGGAAGCCAGTGAAGTTTAGCTAGGATCGGGGAGATGTGGGTGAATTTGGAGGTTCGAGTTAGGAGTCTTGTTGCAGAGTTTTGGACAAGCTGAAAGTGATTTAACTGTTTCTGGTTTAGGCAGGTGAACAAGCTGTTACAATAGTCTATGTGGTTAGAAATGAAGGCTTGAACTACCATTTCCAAGTCTGAAGTGGACAGTAGGGGCCGAAGTTTAGAGATACCTGTATTACGAAGCTGAAAGTAGCATGTAGAAACCAGATTCTTTATGTGTTTATCTAGAGACAGATCCGAGTCAAAATTCACTCCCAGATTGCGCACATTTTGCTGGACAGTTAACTCAAAGAGCCCAGATGTTCTTTTATCTTAGGGATTTTATTTTCAGGGGCCAGGATCAAGGTTTCTGTCTTGCTAAAGTTTAGGAGCAGCAAGTTGTCAGACAGCCACTGGTTAACATTTGTGACACATTTTATGAGAGAGGATAGCTTGTGGGTGGTAGAGTCATTAAAGGAGCAGTATAACTGCAAGTCATCTGCATAGAAGTGGTAGGAGACATCAGGTAAATTTTTGATGACCTGAGTCGGGGCGGATGTAGAGCAGGAATAGAATTGGGCCCAGAATGGAACCCTGTGGAACTCCGCAGGTGAGTTTGGCAGAGTCAGAGAATGATTGGCATAATAAGACTGACAAAGTGCAATCTGAGAGGAATGATTTGAACCAATCTAGCACAACCCCAGAAATCCCTATGTCTCTCTGGTTTCGAAGTAGAATAGAGTGTGATCGACAGTGTCAAAGGCTGAGGAAAGGTCCAGTAAGAAGAGGACAGAGTACATGCCTCTATCAGCAGACATTAGCAAATCATTTGATACATGAAGAAGAGCAGTCTCTGTAGAATGTGATCTGTGGAAGCCAGATTGAAAGTGGTCATAAAGGTTATTTACATCCAAGTAAGCTGTAAGTTCTACTGAAACAATTTTCTCCAAGACTTTAGACAAAAATGGTAGCTTTGAAAAGGGCTGGTAGTTATTCAGGTCAGATGGGTTTAAAGACTGCTGTTTTAAAAGATCCTGGGACACATCCAGATTTAAGAGAGAAGTTTAGCAAGTCCACAAGAGTGGATCCCACTAGTGGGATCCACTACAACATAGTGGGATCCACTTTTAAGAATCTGGGAGGTAAGATGTCGAGAGGGGAGGCAGATGGTTTAATTTTTTGGATTATGGTCCCAAGATTGTCAATAGTTACCAGATCAAAAGAAGACCAGGAAAGACTAATAGTGCATTCACACCAAACGTGATTTCAGCATCAGCAGCATCAGGTTTAAATACAAAGTCTATGGTGGACGCGCTTCAATCAGCGTTGGGAAGTGCTGCAGCGCCTCAAGCGCGATTAGAGCAGCGCGATTTGAACGATCTGAGTGTTCAACGTGCTTGATGTGCAAATCGCTGAAGTTAGAAAATCAGAACTTTTGCAGCTCGACGCGCCGCGTCAACCAATCAGAGAGACTCCACTGTGTGACGTAG
>NW_013953412.1:81376-86835 GCF_001266775.1 Austrofundulus limnaeus
GACATGCTCTTGCTCTCTGTAAATAAAGCAAAGCCACTTCCTCGTCCGACATTAAACAGAGSCCGACAGAGGAGGGAGGGGCGGGGAGGCTGTTGCCATGCAGCGCTTCAAGAGCTGACCTGCGTCTGACCTCAAAGTGCACAAGCGTCCAACTTGAAGCTTTGGATGTAATTTTGACGCTGAAATCGCGTTCGGTGTGAACTGATTTCAGGGCAGGTGTTTAAGTGAAATGGAGCCTGAGATGGCTGATTTAAAATGCTGCGCCGGCTGTTCTCAATTTTGACAACAAAGTGTGTTAGAAAATTATTGGGACTGCCAGGAGAACAGGCGGCAGGAGGGGAAACGACCAGAGAAACCAACGTGTTGGTGCCGAATAAGGCTCTGGGATTTTTCTTAAAGCAGGAGACCAACTGGGCAAAGTATTGAGACCTGGYATTTTTCATCATGGTCTGCAGTGATAATCTAAGATCTCTTAAGGTGGGAACGTACTCGCTCCGACGCCGACGGGTCGACGCGCGGTCATGTGGTTGTTCGGCAGTCGTTTTCGCACAGAACTTTCATGGTCCCTACGACACCCCCGCGCCGAATTCRGGAAACCCCACTCCCTGAAACATACGTCACTGCATGGAGTTCCCCCGCAACAGCCGATAATGCAGAAAAAATGTCAGATTTGTCACTCACCCGACGTATTTATCCACATCTGTCCTGGTTAAAAAGCTCCACAGTTTCAGATTCCTCCGTGCCTGTTTATCTGTTATGTCTATCTCCATTCATGAGTTTTTCATGGTTTGACTATCTTTATAAAACTCTGCTTCCTGGTCGGCTCGGGGAGCGAGTCTTTTTTTTTTTCCTTTTTTTTTTACTGAGTGGTTGAAGTAAATGCAGCGCATAGYGCTGTCAGCACAAACACGCATGAGTTTTTCTTGGTTTGTCTATCTTTAAAACTGCTCAAAACAGTTTGCTCTAGTCAGAAGCGAGTTTTTGTTTTTTTCTTCTGCTGTGTCCGTCCGAGCGCTTTCAGTTCAGACCAATCACACAATACCGTCGACACAGGAGGGAGGTCAAAAAGTCCTGCCGGGGGCTTGTGCCAAAACGGGCTGTCGACACGACGTTGCGAAGCCTGGTGACGTAATTTTCRTCATTAAACTGCGACAACCCGCGCCGACGTCGGCAGTTCAYAGGGAGTATRTTTCCAGCTTAAGGTGAAGCCTGTGCATCTCTAAACAGGATAACTTCCACAAACGCTCTGCCTGCCTACAGTTGCRTCTAGCAGAGCAGATGGTCTCATTTATTCAAGGAGTAGGTGGTTTAACAGCAGAGGATTTAGTGGTTGTTACAGTACAGCCATTAAAAACAGTTGAACAATGATGGTCTAATAAATGGATAAAATCATCCAGTTGCTTAATATCWGCCAGGACAGATGGGTCAAAAGAGGCAGAAAAAGTGACAATGGCATCCTGCTTTAGAAACTTTTCTGAATCTGGTCTCTGGGGGGAGGGGACTCCAAGACAGAATTAACATAAAAAAACACACCGAAATGGTCGCAAATTTGCAAGTCCTCAACACACACAAACCCTTTACATTCAAGCCCAGAGGAAAATTTCAAAGCTTTTTAGCCCATTTTGTTTAGCTGTGCCCACCACTGACATTTCCTRTAACTCAATTTTACAGATATTGAGATCAAATTTGGAGTGGCAATACTGTGAGTCATACTCTGACTATATTTGTTTAATCCTAGTTTCAGTATTTTTATTTCAACAAGGCTGAAGCTAAGAAAAAAAACTTGAAACTTAATGAAAATAGGCGAGGGTCGGCACATTTTCACAAATTTACTAACAGTTAATAGTGAACCTAACTTACTATTTGGCAAATTAGTGTCTTTGCTAACTTTGTAAACAATTAGCGGATCAATTAACTTCCACTAAATTTAAGTCTGCTAACAAAAACAAAAAACAATATCTCTTCACACATGCAGCTCAGGACACTTGCATTTTTTAGCATTTTGTGTGTCCAGTCCACCTGCGTAACTCTAATAGAGTTATATGTGTATGTTAAAATGTGAGATCTTGAGTTAGCGACATTCATTTAGCGTTAGCTTCCAGTAATTTTCTTCTTTTAATTAGCGTTTGTGTATCTAACTTTTTAGCTAGTGGATTGAGAGTTAGCAAAGCTAATTTTCTGGTTAGCTGTGCCCTCCAYTGGAATCATCACATTTGGATGTAGATGTATTTTTTTTTTCCTTGACCCTGCTTGATTAGGATTATGGGGATGTTGAGGTACTGTGTGCTTTCAGACATTCATGCATTGTGCCCTCTCCTCCTTCCTTTTCTTCCTCCATAGTTGACAGGCTTCAGACTCACTGGGAAGAYTCTCAAACCAAACTGTCCGACAGGTTGAAGCAAATTCTCAACATGCTGCAGGACTCCACAAACTGGCTGGATGCCAAGAGGGAGGTGGATCATCTCATCAGACAGGCTGGTGAAAGGCTTGAGTCTTGGCAGGAGATCACGTACACGGCGGATGCTCTGAAGAGGCAACACGCTGATCTGAGGGTGGGCTACACATCTATTCACTGACTCCTGTTTAGAAAAGTCTGTTGGTTTTACAAGGATGTTTATACTGAAGTATATAATAAAGATAAAAATAAAAATAAATAACCTATCAAAGTATCTGATAAACATGCAGTCTTGAAAAGATAGAATAAAACTAGACATGGGTTTTTACGATGTAAAAACAAGTGTGAATTGCAATGCAGCATGGCTTTCCCTGCAGCATGAACTGTGACCAAGTTCAATTTTGTTTTCTATACCAGCTTGTGCCTGTCACGTCAGCAGGTGTTTGTAATTAAGGTAATTGTGTGACAATATGAAGTTTGAAGAGATTTTTTTGTTAAAGTTGCTTTAGCTGGGTTTTGAATCTTGATCTCCCACATGAAAGTTCATAGCATAGACCATTAGACCATTGAAGCTGTGGCAGAGGGTGGTGCCAGGGTTTGGTTTGTATGTGTGCAGAAAGAGGCCACATTGCCAATGCAATCTTTGACACTAAACTGCAATATATTGCAACAATTGGACAATATTAAGACAGTATTACGGTAAAACATCAAAATACAATCATATTAATGTTGTAATCACTGAACTACTGAGTTTAAATACTATTAAACTATGGTGAAGTACCATATTGTGTAGATGCAGCAGGGGGCAGTATTGGACCAATACAAGGCTCCATTGACTGTCATTATAATTTATTAAACATTAATATTTCAAAAACTATAAGTTTTACAGGCACCAAATGGYACAGCCATCATTTGGCACAGGAGCTTTACAGATWTAAATTACAATGGCAGCTSTAGGACAAAGTATGCAGGAGGAGAAGCRTGSCAAAGTTGRGATGACTTGGATGGGAAACGAATCACAGTAGTGTGCATTGCMWWKGCAATGCACACTGATGAATGGTTTTCCATTAGCAGCAGCTGTGGCTTCTCTGAGGTCAGTATTGATGTCAATCCTGGTTGAGACTGGAAAACACAGCTATTGTTACAACTGTTCCAGTAAAAATGATAAAGATAGACAACAAACTTGTGGAAGGAGTTTTGACAGTTTTTGTGAAKGAGACAGCGTGGAGACACAGGCGGCTCTCTGTAGCTGTGCCAGAGAGTGTGCCTCAGCCGGACAGCATAGGGACACGTCTGTGTAAAATGACAGCAGTTTCTATGTGACTGCCAGGATCTCTCCCCGTGTGTTTTCTCTTTTGTCTCTAATGTGTCCATGCGATAAAGACTACTTCAAATCATGTCAGTGAGATGCAATGTCTCACGTCTAGTTTTTTGCAGACAACGTTTTGTGATTGACAGAAGAAGTTATTTCCTAARCAGCCCCTCATACATCCAGACTATGGTTACTAGAAAAAGAGATGTAAGAACTTACCTGGTTGTTTAGTTTAGAATTTTAAGCTACCATAGTTATCTGTTTCTCCTCTCCAGCTCTTCATGAAGGACCTGAAGCAGTGGCAGGGAAAGGTGGTTGAAACTAAAGCGCTGGCCAACAAACTGCTAACGCTGTACGCCAACGATGACACGCACAAAGTCACACAAGTTGATGACAACATGACGGCCACGTGGACGCACATCAACAAACGGTAACCATCATGTTTGTTATTGGGATGGATCACATTTGCTTTTATCTTGCTTCACATTAGATAATCTTTTATCAATATATAGATGAGGTCAATGGAAACCATCAATTTACTGCAAATAAAAAACTGACCCAATGCATACTGGGGGTGACGACATCTAATAGGTGGCAGTTGAGACTAAAACATGATTCAAGGCAAAAAAAACTATAATGTGAGTCGATAAAGTTACATTTTTTATTAGTTTCTATGTTGTTTTGCATAATATATGGGTTGAAATGATCAAACTTGATGTTTAGTAAATTAGCTCTGAAGCTAACAMCATATTTACTAGTTCTGAAGTTGACTCCATAGTTATTTGCTCTGGGATTATTGTCATATTTATTAGCTTTGGAGCTAGCATCATATTTGTTATCTCCAGAGCTATTGTCATATATAGTCTATTAGCCTCGGAGCTAACACTATATCTTTTATGTTAGCTTCGGAGCTAAAGTCATGCATTCGCTTTGGTTAGCCATAGCAGAGCACTGCAGTACATCACTGATATACAGTGTATCTACATCTAGTTAACTTTTGGAGTCAGTGCAAAAAAATATGATCATTTCACCTTTGGAAAATACAAAAATATCTACAACATAGTCCATTTTACAGAGTTTGAGATTTAGCAAAGTATGTCGTGAACCACGGACAGATTGAGACATTTATAGAAAATTTTCATTGGGTTAGGTAATTAGTTTTTTTTCAACACCTTGTAGTGTTTACTTGGTATTTATTTTTTTTCTGCTAAAATCCTGATTAAATGCACAGCAAAGAMGAACAATTTAAGTGTGTTGTTCCAGCTCAGAGGCTTGTGTAAACCTGGTTCTATCTGTCTGCTGGTCCAGGGTTTTAGACAGGGAAGCAGCAGTGGAATCAGCCCTGAAGCTGCTGCAGCAGTTCTACCTGGATYTGGAGAAGTTCCTCAGCTGGCTGACGGAGGCTGAGACCACCTGCAACGTTTTAATAGACGCCACTAACAAGGAGAGAGTGCAGGAGCAGCCGGAGGCGGCCAGGAAGCTGCTGGCACAGTGGAAGGTACAACACACTCACACACAGATTATCCTTGTTAAGTTAGAAACTCATGTTTCACAGGTCTGCAGCTCTGTGGAGGGTTGGACAGGTCACACAAAGCTTTCACTGAGGTTGTAAACCTGAAATACTCGGTTCATGTTTGGTTTGTTCCCTCAGCTTTGATTGGTTTGGTTCTTTTCCTGAAAAAGTTCTCTTAGGTACCATTTTGTCAATAATTGGTTACCTTCAAAAGCTACATAATCTCCATATATATATAT
>NW_013953412.1:87855-89840 GCF_001266775.1 Austrofundulus limnaeus
CAAACAAAACCATCTACTTATCCATATATTTACCTACAAAAAATAAAAATAAAATCCTTACTTAACTCCTGACAGAGAAACAGAAGAGACAGTGCCACCCCTTTTTTCAAAGTCAAAGCACACAATATAAAACTCCCTCATTTATACTATTACAAAAAAAGTGACTTACGATGGTGTAGATTCACAAATCTCCAACAACTATTTCAAAACCCGATCTGCAGCAGCATGCAGGATGGTGTCATCTGTAGGTGCTGGCCCTCACTGGTCCAGACTGCCAGCTCCAGACCATTCAAAGAGTTCCACCTGTTCACCACCTATGAGACAAGACACACACACAGCCACGTTAGGTAGAGAAAACAATGGCACACCCAAACTGCAAAATAAATAAATAACACAAAGGTGCCAGTCAGTGTATAATTTACTAGTCTGGTCTAAAATCTAATAAAAAGAAAAGAACATACAGACGGAACAAGGACACAACTTTTTATGCAGGCTATATAAAAATAAATGTATGTCTCTACCTTAGTGGGATTTTCATGTGAAGCAGCAGGTCTGGGAAAGAGTCATTCTGCTTGCAGAGTGTGTCCGGTCATTGCTGGAGCTCCATCAGTTGTTATAGAAATGAGTTTATAGAGGGGCAAGTTGCTTTTATTAACAAACTCCATAAACACATTAAAATATCTTCTCTTTTGTGTCCCTGGTGAGCACTCATGTCTACAAAGACCATTCTGATAAAAACACACAGCTGGGCCACATCTACCATGTTGGTCGACTCATCAAACTGAAGCAACACTGTGTTTGACGTCCTTTTTTTTAGCTGGTCCTCACATCCACAGCCGTTCCCTCACATCGCTGTGTCACAGTTTRTCTGGACAACTRCACGTCTTTATAGCAGCCACRATCTCACTTTTATTTTTAAAATTATGAAAAAGTGCTTTTGCAGCCTCAAAAAATGCTTCTTTCATAACTTCTCCATCGCTGAAAGACTTTTTGTGTTGAGCCAGGATCACGAGGCTATCGTAGCAGCCTTACCTTGTGTGCTGGGCCGAGTGAAAATTGATTGCTGTCCTGCAAGCTTGTTGTTCAGCTCCCGCACTTTCTGAGCCCGTAAAGAACTTTTCGGAGGGGAAATACGTCTTGTACCATTTGTTCATCATCTTGAAATGTCGCTTCAAGTTACCCTTTTTGGACAAGGCAGAGCTCGAATTACATATGAGGCAAATAGACTTGGAATTAGAAAARAACAAAAAAATTGTCCTCCTCTCTCTCCAGATGAAAATAAGAACTTTTTGTTTCCTTGTTCGCCTGTTTTTCATCCATTTTTTTCCCGCACTAGTAACCAACAACTATTACTCCGCTTTGTTTTTGAAAACGTGACCCTAAAGTCTCGCGAGATCATGTTCGGAGTGCTGCTTGTTTCACGGCACCCAAAACTCGCGAGACGACATCTGTGAGATGTGGAGGGCGGAGGGAGTGTGTTCAAGCTGGAATGTAAACTCCTCCCGCCTCCCACCTCCATCGCTTCTGCCGGAGTTAGAATGAAGCTTAGTGAGCGGACATGAGTCCYGGGCCGGAGTGCAACCTTGCTCTAACAGCTGATGAGCCGGATCGTCAACTCTTAAAGCAAGGTTGCACTTCGCGGGTGACTGTGAACCAGCTGGTGGGCGACCGGTCACCCGTGAGTGACTGGTTGGGCACCCCTGGTTTAGAGGTATGTTGTGAATTAAGTTTTGGTTCAGGTTAGGTTACATAGACCAGTAATGGTTAGTTTTATGCTGCGTTCACACCGAACGTGATTTCAGCTTCAAAATCGCAGCCAACGCTGAAGTTTGAAGCTTGTGCACTTTGAGGTCAGACGCAGGACAGTTCTTGAAGCACTGCACGGCAACAGCCTCCCCGCCCCTCCCTCAAAATTTCTCTTACTTTTGTTCGTACAAAGGGTTCGTACGAACACGTCACGTCAGATTCAGCAAACTCTTCTATCT
>NW_013953412.1:91063-92242 GCF_001266775.1 Austrofundulus limnaeus
ACACACACACACACACACACACACACACACACACACACACACACGTAGCATGTAGGAAATTAACTTTTCCTCCACTCACCAATTCATGCTTTCCTCACACATACGGATCACAACAGTGTGCAGCCCTGAGATAGTCTTCTGTGTCCAATTACTACGACAGCTGGCGGTGCAGCGCAGCATCCAGAGCACACACACTCTTTCTCCAGGGCTACAACACCACGCGCAGATAAGGTTTAATTGGAAAACAAGCTCAGTCATCATTTTATTCCCTCTTTCAACTTCTCTCTCCTTCTATCTCTGCCTCRCCGCCCTCTTGTCTTTCCACTAACCCTCACCGCCCCTCCCTACCCCTTTTTTTTCTACAATATCGCTCACTGTCACACACACACATTTGGGCATTTTATGCAGCTGAGAGCTAATTTCGAAGGGAAAAGAGGGGCAGGAGTTAGACTTCTTTACGTTTAGTTTTTTTATTTGCCATCCCGGGTAAAGTTTAGAAGATGCTGCGCAGGAAGGTCTACCACGTTCAGGTTGGAAACTGACACGCTTCTTTGTAAATTAGCTCTTCAGCTGATTCAGTGAACTTTTAGAGGATATGTATAAAAACTACTTACTGTTTAGTCATTCAGGTTATAATTTAAGTGTGTTTCATTAGATAATTAGCTACGTCTCATAGTGAACCAATGTTTCTTGTGTAGGCTGAAACTATAAAGTACAGGTTTGTTTATAGTTAATGCTTTAAGTAGTTCTAGTTTGCAGTACTGGGYAATCTGCTAATCAGATAGTAAGTAATAGTAGAAAAACATTTTCCTTTAGCACATTAGCTTTCTCACTAACTTTGAAAACAGTTAGCAGACCAGTTAGCTTCTGCTAAATTGTGTTTTGTAAACTTTAAGTCTGCTTAGCACTAACTAACAAGCTAACATCAACAGGTTTGTGTCAGACCCACCAGTCTGCAGCTGGAGGAGRCGAAGCCATGAGGCAGACTGAGTGACAGTCATCTTAGCGGTTAGCAATTAGCTGGTAGTGTTAGCTTCTGCTAATTTTTACTCTTTTTAGCTGTTAGTGTTAGCTAAAGTTTTGTTAACTGTGCCCACCATGGCTAGTAAAGGAAGTAACAGGAAAGATTTAAATAAAGTAAGTAAGTAAAAGTTTATTTATATTAGGGCTGCAACGATA
>NW_013953412.1:92718-94798 GCF_001266775.1 Austrofundulus limnaeus
ATTAACGTATGATCTGATTAGTCAACTAGTCAAAAAAATAATCGGTGATTAATCGACTATAAAAATAATCATTTGTGGCAGCTCTAATTTATATAGCACCTTTCACCGACATAGACGGTCACAAAGTGCTTTACAAAGGTGCAAAATTATACAGAAAAAATAAAACAATAAAACATCAACAACATCATAAAACAATTGCCAAAAAACAGACAACACACTGGAATTGTTTAAAGACTTTATAAAAGAGGAAAGTTTTAAGTTTGCTCTTCAAAGCAACCACAGCATCAAGTACAAGTATTAAGTCTAATGAAAGTAGAACTTGCTGCCTTGGATGCCAAATATTTTAACAAAGATTACACATTACCCAGGTGGAAGAAATGTAGTTTTCACCAACCACATCCTGTAAACAAGACTTCAATAGTTAAGTGACTTTCCACTGTATTCTTGTTAATATTATACATTACCTGTAATGACTGAAGTCTCAAAGTTTTGAATTTTTAAATTTAAAACAGATTTCAGAGCATAAAGACCTGGTAGATTACAGTGCAGGGTAACACAGGTACTGGGGAGTCTTTGATGGGATAAGTTTTTGGTTTGAACATTTCAGTAACAAGCTGTGGGGAAAAACAAAAACATCTGTAACAGAATATTGTAACCAAGCTGTGAAACAGTAAATTCTGTGTAGGACTGCAAACAAAGAGAAAAGCATTTCAACCATTCCTCTCTGGGGGCACACTGTGTTTGTGTTCCAACAGGACCTGCAGGCTGAAATCGACAGCCACGAAGAGCTGTATCACTCCCTGGATGAGAATGGACAGAGGATTCTGACGTCCCTGAGGGACTCTGAGGACCGGGTTCTGCTCCATAGACGTCTGGACAACATGAGGCAGCGCTGGAGTGACCTACGCACCAAGACCCTCAGCATGAGGTGGGCCAGAACTGAGGATCTAGTTCACATAAAGCTGTAGAAACACTCGCTCTGAGTTCTGGGTGACACCTTTTGGTTTTTCGGTTTGTCTTCTAGGTCCCAGCTGGACTCGGAGATGGCCCCCTGGAAGAGGCTCCACATGTCGCTGCAGGAGCTGCTGAACTGGCTGAGGCTGAGGAGCCAGCAGCTGGAGCAGGAGAAGCCTGTAGGGGGCGACGTTCCTGCTGTGCAGACCCAACTGGACACACACAGAGTAAAAACAAACCACTCTGAAAACACGAAACACACATCAGGGCTTTATTTGTCTTTTTCACACACTGTCATGCAATATCATTACTTATGTTCTCAAAGTGGGGTCCCAGGACCCCCAGGGGATCATGAGAGGTATCTTGGGGGTCCTCAAAAAATCACTACATTTTTATTTTTGTTTTTATTTTAAAAAATGCATGGAGAGCAATGAACTAATAAAACAAACATAAACTAAATAAAAAAGATATATCCTCATGGCATTTAGGGGTTGAAATGACAGCATGGGGTTAATGAGGGGGTCCCTGGAGTTTTTTTTGCCCTTGTAAGGTGTCCCAGACCCAAAACATTTGAGAACCCCTGTATTACAGTATCAGTAATCAGTATCACAAAGTACAGCATAAAAAATGCTTATGCCAGTATTTGGTTATAACATGAATCTCTTCTATCCTAAATATTTGTTTTTTACACAGGAAATGCTAAAGATAACAAAAGCTAACCTTTAGCTAACTAAAAATCTTTATTTAAATTAGCAAAAGTCTCTCTAAAGCAGAGATTCTTAACCTATTGGGCCACGAGCGCCACCTTGAGGGCCTCAAAAGAACAACAGGTTTTAACTTTGGGCCGCAGAGGGCCGTGGGACGGCATTGGTTTTGAATAAGCTGCAATACACTTTCTCACCACTAGTAGCAGTAGTGCACCACTCAGATGTTTAACAACTTTTTTAATATGTAGAAGAAGAACCTCAGAAACCTGCTGAGAATGGAAACGTATTTTATATGAAAAGTAGAAGCAAAAATGAAAGTAACTTGTCAAAAAACACCACAATTTGTCACTAATACAGCGGGTAAAATAAGTATTGAACACGTCACCATTTTTCTCAGTAAATATATTACTAGAGGTGCT
>NW_013953412.1:96213-97417 GCF_001266775.1 Austrofundulus limnaeus
AGCACCTCTAGTAATATATTTACTGAGAAAAATGGTGACGTGTTCAATACTTATTTTACCCGCTGTATCTGCTGTTTTACATGATTGTTGAATGAAATTAACATAATATAACATGTTACAGATAATTTGTGACACAGATCCAGTTGGGCTTKCTGTTAGTCTAATAGTTGATATGATGACTGTGAGATGATGCCCTGTTTGGTCGCCATTGTTGTTCCTCCATGTTGTCACTGACGCTAACAGTGGACAGGATAGGTGGGACTCAGTCTAGGATTATTCAAAGATTAGTAAAATTAGCATTAGCAGTAGTAGCACTAGCAGAAGTATTCTAATGAATATTATAAAGGCACTGATGATATTAAAGGATTTGAAGAAATCTAAATGTATTTTAACAGTTTATTGAAAAGTACACATAGATGAATGTCTAAAACAGCAGAACGTRTGCAGAAGCCGTTAAAGGCTTCATGCTTCATGTTCTATGATCCACGCTGAGTTGGCATTCACACAATGAATAAATGGTTTTATGTTTTGCTGACTCTGATGTGGGGTAGATCCCTCTTTGGAGCACTTATCGGCTCAAAGATCAAATACATGGTTTGTGCAGTGTTTGTGCTCTGGCTTGTGAAGMTAAGTGAAATGAACGTGTGCTGACAGGGTTTCAAAATGGACCTGAGAGCSAAGGAGCCGGTTGTGACCAAGGCTTTGGATGATGTGGGACTCTTTCTTTCTGAGCTGCCTAGAGAGACACCGTCACCTGAGCACCTGAGAGGTAACACAACATGAATTCATGATTCACACAAATCATGTTACACACCCCTCCTTTGTTTTACAAGACTTAAAACTGTCCTTCCTTCAGTTTTGATGTGGATGTATGAGAGTCTGTGCAGGCCATGATTTATTCTACCACTTTCACACATTAACTTCCTGATACATGTGTCTTACATGTGTAAAAACACCTCATATTTATACATTTTGACACACATGAACTTTAACTTTCACACACATTGGTTTTTACCTTTTAGATTAATATTTTGCCTCCAATATGTTTTTTTTCTTTCTCACACTATCATGATATTAATCAAATAAATAATTAAGAGGTCCCTGAGGGGACACTGGGGATTTTTTTCTTTTGTGTAACCTCGTAATACTTTTCAGTTCCCACGCAAACATTTTGAAAAAATTTTTTACATACATACATACATAC
>NW_013953412.1:103952-109032 GCF_001266775.1 Austrofundulus limnaeus
GCAGTGGACAAACAATTATTTTTTGTTCATCTGTGAAGAGGCGGTGGCAGTATTCAAAGAATACAATCTGTGGTGACACTATGAATCCCGTCACAAAGACAAGTATGATAGCTTCAAGGCCAAATGAGAGCAAACAAACTCTCAAAGCTTAAAAGTGGACTGTTAGCTCAGCAGAATACATACTGTGAAGAACCCAGAGAGGGTTATTTGATTGTGCTTTCTGGAAAACAATACATTTTTACATTTAGGCACTCCTGCAATAGTCACACTTTTTCTGTTACAAACTGACTCCGGCCCCMCACCAGAGAAGGGAAAAGTTATGTGGCCCTTACAGGAAAAGGTTTGGGGACCCCTGCACTAAAGTATTATAAGAGAACTTATACATGTACAAAATGCATTGCTTCCTTCAGAGTCAAAGTTTTACAAACTTTTTCTTAGTCTTTAGAAACATTGCAGACTTGATCAGACAGACCATCATCACATTATTGAACTAGATAGATGGATTTTGGTCAGAGTTACCAAACCACTGTTGGGCCAGTTATAGAATCCCATCTTTAACACAGTACCATCGTTGCCAGACATGGCCCAGTTGACAAAGCACTTGCCATGCTGGCCCAGCTGTCAGTCAGCAGTGTCAGTTTGACACCAGATCTGGCCCACTCCTGTCCGCTGTGGGTGTGACCCATATATACAACTACCAAGATACACCTACCATCTAAATGCTGAATTTGGTGTGTTGATTTTTTTATACACTGTAGTGTCCAAGAGTGGAGGGGCCTCTTCTCAGGAATGCACAAATGTGATGTCTCTTATTTTCCAGCTTTAGAGCTTGACACATATTACCATATTAGGAAGAAGGTATACCGTGACAAAATTTATGGTACATCTGTGAAGCCTATAAAGGGCCTTGTACGCCCCCATCCTTTGCCTTCGTTCTCCATCTTTCTTACTTGGTGAATCATTTGGCATTGAAGGCCATAATTTGGTTTTTGGCTGTAATCTCCTGGACTGCAAAATAAAAATTCTTGCTGTTCAACCAGCCTGTTTCAGAGTTTCTTCATTGAGCAACAGCAGTTCCACTTGGACCAGAAGATGTGGTTATTTCCACCTCAATACTTTTTTATTTAGTAATAATTTTGCATTTTGTGTACAGCACCCTGAGATGATGTTTTTGGCATTGAACATTTGACATAATTGTAAAATATGAACTTGTCTTCATCCTTCGACTCGTTCATTCAAGCTTTGGATCCTGGTAACAGCCTGGTAACAACCTCGCGTGGAAAACACACACTCACACTCAGGCAAAAGCTTTCTTGCAGCACCGTCTGCACCATGGCAGCAGCCTGGTTACAAGGCACATAGACCAAAAAAAATAAAAAACAAACCCAAATTTAAACTGTGCTCCATTAAACAGCTCTAACACATTCAGGGGAATTCCAGTGGCAGGTCAGAGCTGCACTGAGGGAAACAAAGGTCCGTCTTAGTGGACTTCCCACTGGGCAACAACTGAAGATGTCTAAAAGCAAGAATTAATTTGGTTTTCATTGTAGAAACTGTAGGACAATTTTCTCCTTATAAGTTCTACATCTCACTCAATAACCAGAGATTTGTTTTCAAATTTTAAATGTAAATAGCATATTTTTGTTGCTTTGATTATTTTTCAACTGGTTAAATGMTTCTGGCATTGAAAGGTGTAATGAGAGGAAACAACTTGTCATTTCACGAACAGATCAGTTACTTCACAAAAGGTAATTTAACATCAGACCTTTTATTAAGCCAGTCGTTGGCTAAGGGTTAGAGCTGGGTAACAGCCTTGATTTGATTTGATCGTCTCACATCGTGAGAGAACATCGTCTCAGGGCACTGTATACAAAAAACAATCAATCTAAAGAAGCCAGCAGATTGTGTTGAATCACTTCATCACAGTCTCCCATCCTGAGCAGCACATTGGTGACAGTGGAGAGGAAAAACTCCCTTTTAACAGGAAGAACCAGGATCAGGACAGGACATCAGCCTCGACCAGTTGGGTTTGAGGGGACAGGAAAGAGACACAGACAAACACAGAAGGACTGGTATTTTCCTCTGGAAAACAGAAAAACAAAAACACGTCATTGATAGAAGTAATTAAACATCTAGAGGAGAGAGACCAAAGAATCACAGAATTACTGAAGTATATTTYCCTCTCCGCTCATTTCTCCCACAAACATAAGCTATAAGCCCAGAGGAGCGAGCTCAGAACGTGGGCCGARTCGTGCGCAAGGAGGCGGACGACGTGGTGACCAAGTGGGAGGGTCTGAACGTGGATTCGGCCGACTGGCAGAGGCAGCTGGAGCTGGCTCTGGAAAGGCTAATGGAGCTGCAGGAAGCAGAAGATCTGCTGGACACCCAGCTGAGACAGGCAGAGATGGTCAAAGAGGCCTGGGAACCAGTAGGAGAGCTACTGATTGACTCCTTACCTGAACACATCGACAGAGTCAAGGTAAACCTTTAAAGCATCCTTTGACCAAAAAATAAAGTAAATGCTTTGAACAAGTCCATTCACTGACTCTTTCCGTCCAGTAAATTTCTCTTTGTCTCATCTGAAAGTTGTGTTCAGTTAGCATGTTAGCATCGCTGCTGAAAGTCTGAATGTTGATGCTAATCAAGCAAATAGACGAGCTACAGTTTTGAAGATGAGCCGGGAGTCAGGGTCAGGAGAAGACAGAGCACGGCCTGGGTTTTTACAGGATGGTAGGGGAGTGAGCAATGAAACACTTGAAGAACCTTGGAAAAGCTAAATATCCAGAAATGCCTTGGCCGTCTTGGTTGTTTAACTACTAGGACTTGCTGCGTTTTTGTAATACATGATGTTTATTTTTTGCAGAGGTGATTGTTTAAACATTTAGGGGGAAAAATATRAAATATCCCAATTTCATTCGTCAACAAGCTAAGTGAGAACATTAATTTTCTTTAGTCTTTAGTTGAGTATTTGTGTGTTTTAGGAGTTCCAGGAGGAAATCGCTCTGATTAAGGACGATGTAACACACATGAACCAGTTGGCGTCCACTTTCGAACCGTCCGACATCCAGCTGTCGACGAGCAACCTGGAACGCATCGAAGACCTCAACGCACGTTGGAGACTGCTTCAGGTACACGCACTCCTTTAACTGGTCACATGTAGTGCCTTTACTTGGGATGTTTTGAATGTATTTCTAAATTTAGACGCAATCTTGTCAACTAATGTGACAGGTTGGCCCACTGTTCTTTACATTACTTCAGTTCATTAAGGTTTCCAGACTTCACTTTCTGCTCTGATCAARTTGAGGTCTGGGCTTTGACTGGACCAACACAAAACCTTCATTCTTTTCCTTTTGAGTCGTTCTGTTGTGGATTAGCAGCTGTGTTTGAGATTGCTGT
Source organism: Austrofundulus limnaeus (assembly GCF_001266775.1). NCBI lineage: Eukaryota > Metazoa > Chordata > Actinopteri > Cyprinodontiformes > Rivulidae > Austrofundulus > Austrofundulus limnaeus. Next base: position 107,349 of record NW_013953412.1, read on the forward strand.
CCTGCTGCATCATGGCCCAGCTTGGTCCAAGATCCAGCTGTCAAACGGGCTCACRTTTGACTCTTGAATCCTCATTCATGGTTGATATGACAGAAAGGTACCCAGGTTCTGTGGCTGAAAATTTAGCCAAAATCATGAATCATCCACTGCTGTAGTGTAGTTGTCTAACTTGGCTCTCAAGACAGTCCACCAGGACCACTACGTAGCCTGGAGAGCAAAGAGCGTCCACCTAGATCCCTTTGAAACCAAAACTGCATTAAGCTCAACTCTCAGGACAGTTCAACTAATTAATTTACATAAAATCATAAATATAACCTTTATAACCACGATGAGTCTAAAAAAATATCTAGATTTGTTTGACGATGCATCTCCACATTTTATTCTGTCCAGTCCTGGTAGACGGCTTTGATCATTGTTGAAATGAGGAGTTTGTACWAAAGTGTAACTTTTTGCTAAATTAAATCAAAGACAAAAGCCGGCCTTGTTGATCAGARGCAACACAAGATGGTGTTTTTATCGGAGTCAATAAACACGGAGGCGGCTATGCTGGAAGTCAAACAGTTATTTTAACAGGGACTGACAGACAGCCAATCAGCTGAGGCGTCCCTGTGTGAGACGTAACTCTGGATGTAACAACATTGACAGGACCAGAAGGCCAGTCTTTCTGAAGTCAGAACCTGACCAGATGCTTTTGCTCTCACACAAACACACACAAACACACACACACACACACACACACACACACACACACACACACACTTGCATATCTTTATTTCAGTTATTGTTAGGGCATCAAGATCCCGACATTAAGTATTTTATTATTTTATTCTTATTAGTTATGGTTGAAAATAACACATTTCGTTGCTTGGTTTTAATAATAAGACAATGAGACACGCCCACCCAACAAAACGTTTTGTCCTCATTACTGTACGGTCACTGCTATGAAAGAACTTCTTCTACTTGTTTCATTTATACTAATTGCTTTAAATTTAAAGAACAAAACAAGAAACTGAAGTGAAAATTACTGATAAGTCAACAAAAAATCTAAATGAAATCAAAAATCACTAACTGTTTAATTTCAGACTGAATGGTACACTGAAGTAAAAATTATTTTTTATTATAATAATAATAAATACATTTTCCAAATATCAGACAGAGAATAGAAAAGCAGTAAAACCATGTCACACATGGCAAACACATCAGTGTAAGTRACATTAGTTTATAATCAGTGTGTCTCATGTCTTCATCTCCTGAAGRCTAACATTTTCTCACATGAATTTGTGCTAATAATTGTGTGATTGGTCAAGTTTGTGGGCAAGGTTTATTAATGCAAACAAAAGAAAAAACACAAATTTTGCTTCCATAAGCTTGCTACAAACAATGTAAATAGTTCTAAGGAGCAGATGACAGAGGCTGTCAGAGAGTACACCTATCTATAGGATTCCTCCAGACACTTTTAAAGACAATCAAATTGCCAAAAAAATAATAATAATTYCTGAATGTCGAGAGCACAGACATTGAGCATTAAGAAGTCCAATCAGCTCATACAATAAATTCACTACTTTTTCTAGTTCAGTTCTGTATTGATGTACATTTTACAAAAGTCTCAACTTTTTCTAAATTAGAGCTGTGTATACACACACACACACACACACACACACACACACACACACACACACACACA
>NW_013953412.1:109139-111200 GCF_001266775.1 Austrofundulus limnaeus
TAGTATATATATACACTCTTGATCAAAATCTTAAGACCAGTTGAAAAAATGGCAAGAATTCACATTTTGCACCGATGGATCTTAAGAAGCTTCCAAGTAGAGTTTGGAAATGCAAAAAGAAGAAATGGGAGTGAGACAAAAAAAAAAACATCTGAGTAAGCGTCCATCCACCATTAAACAGAGGTGGAGGCCTTCGTGTCCAGTTGTCCTCCTTCTACAATGCTGTCATTGCAAGTATGACTCAGCCCCCTGTGAGCAAAAGGTGTTAATCAGGGCCCCAATGAAACCAACTCAAAGAGGGAAAGAGGGACAAAAACAAGGGGACGTTGAACCCCCACTTGCATTCACTACATTCACATAACACGACACGGGTCAGTTGATGGAGCACATGACCCTCCACAATAGAGCCAATCAAGCCTATTGTTAGTCGATGGCCCTCATTTGCATGTGACTAACCTGTTTGTCCATGTGGAGGCAGGGCTTATAAGGCTGAGTTCACCTGAAACTCATCAGACTGAAGAAGTTTCTTGGAGGAGAGACGAAACGTTTCACTAAAGAAGAACCCATCCAGAGGACCTACTTAATTTTTCTTTTCGATTTTTTTTCCACCTGGATTACTGAGATGCATCAGGACATCTGAGTAAGCATTTTTAGCACGTATTAAACTAAAATAAGTTTTTCATCAGCTGATTAAAAAGTTTGACTATATCTCAAAACAAGGTTAAAAAAAAACTAAAATTGAAATAAAATTTGAAAAAAGGACTCTGTAATGGGTAGCTGCACCATTCTTGTTAATTACCTCATAAGTCTTGTTTTGGCATGTTTGATGCTTGATGCTTGTTGCTTGATGTTTGTGTTTCCAGGAGGCTACAGGAAATGTTGCTTCAAGTGTTGAAGACGTCTTCACTGAGGACGTCCACTGTCTAGAACTGTTGTCCATTTTTGTAAACTTCCTTTGCCTCAAATATTCTCAACTTTGTTTAGATCAGGGGATCACAGAGTAGTCCTAAAGAGAGATGTTATTCTCTGGAAGTCTTCTGTTAGGCAGCATTGTGAACTGCAACTCTGTCCTGTTGAAAAACCAGGTCATTGCCACACAGAGGGTGGTCTCCAGTCATGAGGGAGACCCCCTGAAACATCTGCACAGAGTCAGCTGCCATTTGACGCCTCTGTACACACTAAAGCTCCATTGTTTCAGAAAAAACAGATCATGATGGAGCCCCTCTACTGTGTCGTGTAGAAAACATCTCAGGTGGGATCATGCTGTCATGACAGTAACATCAGAAGACATCAGGACCGACAAGGTTACAGTTTCTCATCAGAAAATAAAAAAATAAAGCCCTTCTCTCTCAGATGCTGTCTGATGGTTACAGGACTGCAGTGACAGGATTAATTTGGACTGAGGATCGTCCTGTTTCTTGATGGATAATCAATTGGATCCTCCAATGGTCTACCACCGGACTTTTTGTTCCATAACCCTCAGAATTTTTAAAGAAACTTTAAAATGACTGTTTTACTGCGTCCACCCTCAGCAACAGCAGCTGTGAGAAGCCTTGCTTATGCAGCTCAACAATYCAACCTTGGTCAAAGAGAGAAACATTTTTGTCCTTGCCATCTTGAGGTCAAGACACTGAGGATACCTGACAGAGACACTGAGGTTACCCAACAGAGACACTGTGGAGACCTGACAGAAACACTGAGGATACCCGACAGAGACAGTGGATATCTGAGAGAGACACTGTGTATACCTGCCAGAGACACTGTGTATACCTGCCAGAGACACTGTGTATACCTGACAGAGACGCTGAGGATACCTGACAGAGACACTGAGGATATCTGAGAGAGACACTGTGTATACCTGAAAGAGACACTGTGTATACCTGACAGAGACGCTGAGGATACCTGACAGAGACACTGAGGATATCTGAGAGAGACACTGTGTATACCTGACAGAGACACTGTGTATACCTGACAGAGACGCTGAGGATACCTGACAGAGACACTGAGGATACCTGACGGAGACACTGTGGATACCTGACAGAGACACTGTGTATACCTGAC